>NW_019213879.1:34909-110565 GCF_002532875.2 Varroa jacobsoni | reverse complement strand
TCTATTTCTGTTGCACGTGATCGCCGCAAACAGGCAAAAACGATCGATCACGACTGTGCATCTCTTCTTCTTGGATTTTGTGTTTCTATTGATTGGAGTCGCTACATTATTCTATCATTCGACATCAGTGAGTGTTTAAAATTGTTTTATTTGATAACGATATCATATTCGACATGGTCAAGATTGGGCCTTGAAAAGATAGTCGAAAGCAATTAGCAAAAATGGACTATTTTTCTCAATGTACAATGATTTCAGTAAGACAGTTGACGAGGGCGACGCCTGTATACATGTCACCCGCAAGGCACCATAATAAACTTATGCTTACCATTACCACAAGCCGACATATTGTGATTTTGAATATCGCGCCACTTAGTTCATTTTCTATTAGTCACGCGATACGGTAATTCGTAGGTAAAACGAATGCTTTTGACGCCGATTTACAAACAACTCGGCGCTGCTCTTATGACTGAGTAACTGGCTTAAATGACTATTAAAACTTTATGTCTATTATGTTCGTGAAGGCGACCCGCCACCGTCTGCCACTACCGCTAGCTCAATGGCATTGACACAGCTATATATGTAGGTATATACACTAGAAGCTACACTCTTTGCCTGATTTCTACATATCAGAAACCATTTACTATAACTGGAAGTACTTGTCATGCTTCTTCATTACTGGGTCAGAGTGATACTAGGTGAATTAGTTTCGCCTCATAGAGTTGTTACAGCTTATATATAGATTCCTCTGTATTGACGAAAATGATTGATAATAGTAACTGTTACAAAGGTTCGTTACGAAATCGCTGAAGCGTCCCAGCTCACTGTATCATCAATACCCATCAGTTAACGAGATGACTGGCAATAAGGCAAATGTATTCGGTTTACCACTCCCGCTCCAGCAATGTGTACATGTAGTATAACGTCGTTCAAGCAATACGCACGCCTCTGATCAAATTCGGGGTGAGATGCGGGCAAAACGTAAACTCCAACAGCGAATCAAGCTTCGTGGCTTTCGAAAACTTTCCTCTTTGCACCCTAAGACTACATATTCTATTGGTTTCTAACTGAAACAGGAATAAACCACGGATCTGCCTTGCCTCTGAAAAGTGAATAGGCCCAAATTTTTGTGCACGTAACAGAAAATATAGTATTTCGTACGCAGTACGTCATGGAAAATACGTGACGAACAGTGAAAACTATCGCCAAAATCAAAAACATAGTCTTCGAAATATTCGTTTCGTGTATGCATTACGCGACAATAACTCCTTTCTTAATGGGCAGCCATTTTAAAAAGGTCTTCATTGTCGGACAAACAACAGCTTCACCACAGAATGAATCAACGTCGGAATCAGTATGGAATGGGTAACGTATGAATGGGTACATTTGGTAGCGTCAGACGGATGGACAGGGTCCTGAGCAGCGTAAATGCAATAACAGGATAATGTATGAAACAAAATAATCATGAGCGCAATATTTATTGGGTAATAGCTCTTCGTTGCAATGATGTGCATATACTTTTACATTTAGCAGACCCTCTTGTCTTTCGCACTCGTAGACTTCGGCCAGTGGCAAAGTCGGAGAGCATACGCAACACCTGTATTTTAAGCAGATCGAAAGGCATATTGCTAATAGAAGATCCAGCAGCACAAAAAAAGCCGATAATAATATTCCGCTTGAGATATCTATTATATCTGACGAAATCTGCTAAACGAAAAACGAGCGGACCCTAATCAATGGCTGACAGCCAGAAGTCTAACCTTGTAAAGGAAGCCCTATATTAGAAAGACGTGAATAAGAGTGTGGATTTCTAATCTAGGAGTAGGCTTTGAAGTATTTCATCATGAAACTTAGACGATCACCAATCCTTCAGACAACGAGTGCCCTAATGAACTTTACTCCCTTTCCCATTAGTACTGAAGAATAGAGAAGTTGTCTACTGAAAAGCGCAGAAAAAAAAAGTCAAACCTTTACTTGTGTACAACTAGCAAGAGATACAGATTCTGACACACATGGATTTCAAATCGCACTCAACTATTTATCATTCGCTACGTGACCTGCTAGTGGATAAAGGTCTCTGGTTTTTGTCTCAATTTGAATACGAACAACTTCTAGCAGCGTTAGCATCTGTAAACTTGCTTAAGCTGTTTAAAACCACTTGGCAAACTAAACATTTTCATTGCTAATTTACACTTATCAGCTGACTGAATGTTAGCAGAAAATAATAAGCTTAAGGACAAAGATTTCGTTTAGTACTAAAAATCGATGCTTCATAATTAAATTCGTTTCTCGAAGGTTATTTAAAATACCGGGTAAGAAGGCCTGCAGCACAACAACAGGTTCTTATTGGTATTTTAGATAAATTGGGCGGCTAAAGTCCATGAAAGATGGACTACATATCGAGATCTTAAATAAAAGAGCAGGTTGCTTGGATCATTACAGCTTCCATGTCTTTTTGTTGGTACAGTTTGGACAATTGTACAGGTTTTTTTTTTTTTTAGAGTACATCGTATGCATACGCAGTTTGTAATCCATTGTTTGCTTTTCTTTTTTACATTCTGTGTTTTCCTGACAACTTTATAACGCGTTTTTCGAGGAATCCCGTATCGAACCGACAGAGAGCTATGTGTTTCGCGGCTCGTTGTTCGACCTGACGTCTGAAAGTATGCTTAGCTCTTAATAGCTCAATTTTCATCAACTTTTAAAATTCCTCCTTAGCGGAGGGGACTAGTGTTTTTACCAATTCTTTGATAGATTCTACTAGCGCTCTCACATCTGAAAAACGGAACCTTGCCCAATAGGTTTTGCTTTCCGGTACTGTGTGACATCTTTGCTTATAAATCCATTAATTCTCGTATGCAGATGCTGTCGGAAGTAACCAATATTTGTTGTAAATATTTACCGAATCTCGTCTTTTGAGACCGCATGGTTTAAAAGTTATTCAATCTTTCTCGATCCTCTAAGTAGCTCAGGACAACTGAATACATTACCCCATTATAATTTTCGTACAATTTAAGTGAAGTGAGAAGGCCGACTATAAATCTGATAATATGTAATAAAGAAGCAGCGGGGAGGTAATTAAACTGGTTTTATATTTATCAGGATGATGATGCAGATGGTGATAGTATTGGCTCCGTCATACGGATCCAGGCGGCCAGGTACGTCACGTCTAATCATGTCAAGGCCATCAAGAGTAATTACCAGCAAATTCTGCGTTGGCCTAGTTTACCTCTGCTAGTATTTTAACACCCGTAAAAAAAATAAAAAGGTGGGTTGCTATCATGGCAAAAATGAGGCGATAAGGACAAGGGACCTAGTAAAGTTCTACGGCCCTTCTATCTGCAGTACGCGCCACCTGCTGATAGAGAGTGTAAAGCTTTGTTATTGGTCTTCTGCTGTATTTTCGTATTGTCCCAACTTTAAATCATGCGCATAGACGCACACTGATAATACGGGTATATAGTAACTGCGGACGCGGTTTGAGTGAAGTGGTAGTTAGTACTTAAACAATGACTTTACACATCTGACAAAAACAATTCTGTTAAGTGCGTATTGAGTAATAGCCGAATAGCGGAAAAGATACATATCTAACAATACACGAGGTACGTGTGAACAAGATAGATCTTTAAACTTGTATTATATTTAGGGAGATGTTAAGGCGACGTAGGGAAGCATCTGCGTTTTGAGCAAGCACAAGCACTTTGACAAGAACAATGAATCTCTGCTTGTACAATAAAATGGTATTTCAGTCAAACAACACTTCTTTACTATATCTTGTCGTTCGCGCTAGAAATGTTTTACATTGCAATTTTATACTCCTAACTTGAATTGAGGGCAGAGATCTTGACAAAATGGCAAGATTAACCCAAGCCATTGCATGTCCAGACGAGTTCAACGAATCGAGCTGATTTGCAGACTCTATTGGTTCGGAAAAATTCTATGCTAAAGATATGTGAAAACAAATGATTCATTGTCACACATACATGTGTATATATATATATATATATATATATATATATATATATATGCAAAGGAAAGATACATAATAAATGTAGATATTTTTAGAGACACAAAAAACACATATAAATTGATATGCCGCACTGTCGATCGAATAAAACTAACTGGCATTATTAGGTTTACGGATCACGCCCTTGATGTAACAAAAACAAAAACGCTTCTATGGACAACAGATAAATTCTTGTCGTGCAGTGTTTGTACACTACACTTAAGAAGACGCGAGATAATTCAGGTTAGAAAGCAGACGAAATTACATTTAAGCGAGCTTTCTGAAGTAATTCTTAGCGGCAATCTTATATGTAGAACCCACATACACAAACACACACACAGTAGTGGTAATAAAGGCTCGATGTGTGCTAAAACCTTCTTAACATCTCGATGCCAAGCACGTAACCTAAAAAAAAAGGCCAATCCACATGCTTAACACTAAAAATATACAATTAATGTGAGCCTGTAAATCGAAATGTATGCATCTTTTCGTGCTTATTTAGGTGCCTGTGGAATAATCCCTTCGTTGTTCACGAAAAAGAAACCTAATATGGCTCAGCAAACAATTTGGGAAATTTGCGTTTTAGGGCTAATTTTGCTATCGGAATTACCTTAGATTGCAGTAAGATGCTTGTGTTTGCATCTAGTTAAATGAAACATGCAGACGGGATCCATCAGTTAGGAAGTAAAGCGGATCGTACCTTCCTCAAGGCCACCGATTTTTTACTTCACCATGAGAATAAGGTGTGCGCTATCAATACTGATAATGAACTACAAAGCTAGCTTGAAATACATATTATTTTGGTTCATGTACATACGCCTGACAAAATGAGTCATTGTATGATAATACAGTAAGTAGCCTATCATGCGACCTAAGCGAGGTAGCTGGTAACAGCCACGGGTAGCAATTACGTTGCATGAACAATTATGACAGACTTAAAAATTACAGATACTCATTGAAGTGGAATAGTTACAGCGCTTGATCTGCGAAATCCTACTCCCTCAATCCAAACCTGTGTAAAATTATAAATGATCGATTTCTTAATGAAATAAGTCACTTTCGGCGAGTTAATCGAAGGGACTTATTTTCAACAATAAATATGTCTATGTTTTTGAGTACGGTAAAATACCGTAGCTGATCAGACCGTCACAGAAAATTATTACGGTCAATTACGTTATACAGTCACTGTGGACGTATGTTAATCATCGCGGCAGGATGTATAAAAAAAAAAGAAAAAAAAAAGAACAAAAATGGAAAAACACACTACGCCCAGCCGCACGTCGTATCCGCTTCCTACAGCCAGACTCTATCACACTATGTATTAATTAGAAGAATATTCTACGTATAGTGGTATCATATCAATAATATTTTACAATATAACTGTACGCTAAATTTATAGATTTTTATATATAGCGATTAATAACTGATGATGAACGATGAACAGCGATTGGTGGCGCTAGTGGTTAGCTTTGCATACAGACCTTAACATCCAAGCGGCCTACGAATATTTTTTTGAGTTTGCGGTATGGCCTAATTTGTTTAACAGTAGCAGAATGAGGGAAATTATCGAAGTTCGTATCTGTGAATGGAAAAATGCTTTTTCTATTTTTGTATATTTTAATCTAATTTTTAGAATATATTCGATTGCCTACACAAATATTTACATATATACAAATGTTTCCGATGATGTTAACGAAATGAATTAAGTTAGCTTGTTCTATTTAGGCAGCAGATTTAAAACATAATTCTATTAAAGGAATTTTTTAAGTTATTCAAGTACCTGGGAATGAGCGAGATCTTTGAAATCTGTTCCCCTGTTTAACACTAGACGATATGCGTATATCTAACAGAAGCCCGTCCGTAGTCAATCTGATTAGCTGGCTAGCTATAAGTGTTACATTTTCAGAAGTTGCAATAATAGAACTTTGAATGTTTAAAATCTTTTGCTCAGTTAGATCTTTTTAAGTTGACGTAAAATCTGTACACGCGCATGACAGACTCGGTGGATCAGCAACTCTTTCTATTTGTCACCCACGTAACGTGCCGCGAATCTTTTCATCGACGTAATGTCAAATTTTCCCAGCCTCTACCGTACGACCTTGTACCGTGAAACATTTCACTGTTCAGACACTAAAATGACAGTACTCTCATATTTGTACTGTAAAACGGCGCACCGATACCATATTCGATCGTCTGGATGTAAACAACAAATGATAACATGTTGCCGCCATCCACAAACTTGCTTAAATGATTCGATAATGTCAGGCTGACCATATGTCAGTAAAGCCACGCCACGAAGACAGAAAGAAGGGGATGGATGGCTATACAACGGAGACATACATACTATCATAAGGCAATATAATTCGTTGAAGTTAACTACCCGTATCCGCTCTTTATATTGGTTACGAAAATGTTTTCCTGTTGACCACAGAGAAGTTATCATCTTCATCATAAGCCTTTCTGGTTTATCTCATTTCCATTTTGTCACGGGAATCAGCCGAGATGTTACCCACGAGCCAAACTGCGTATTATATATATATATATATATATATATTATATTAATGAGACAGAAAACGACCCAGCATTTTCTCTTTCCGTAACGATTGTATAACTTTGTCTTACACGCATTATTCCCATAACCGCCACAAAACTTGCCAGAATGTCAATAAATATAATAAAAGGGAGGCGTAAATAATTAATTCTCACTCTTTCCGAAACAACAAGCACTACTGGACGAGTGTAGAATAAAATCGATACTTTCGTTTCATACGAATTTTACTCTACATTGCGAACCATACCGCTATGCCGCAGTCCACCGTCTGAATGGTGACGTCCGTTTCCAGCTCACCGCGTCCATATGTAACGAATAGATAGTAACGTTCTGAGAGTACAAGCCGATAGACAGTTTGGGTTTTGCTAGCGTGAGCTCGTAATAGCAAAACAGTTCGTCGTTACACAATCGAAACCGTTCGGATTAAACGCTGCTTATTTCACAGCCACGAATTTCCTCGATGATTAGTCGACCGTAACGGACTGAGATTACGAGAAGGTTGTTGTTCGGGCTTGTTTCGGCTTCCCTTTGGACTCTTTTTTGTTTTCTAGAGAAGCGTTACCTATTTACGTAGGTAGATATTTTCAACGATTTAGATGGATATAACTTCAAAGTTACACTTGTCTCCAGATAACGCTGAATGTTCATCGATGATTCGACTGGTGTACCCGATGCCAGTGTCGTCGTAACCGGCTTCCCTTTGCCAAAATTCGCCCGGATAAGTGATGCAACTTCAGCAGACGAAAACGTGTTACCACATCCTGGGGGCTATTACCTTTAGCCTTTTTCTCTCACTCTTTTTCGATTGATCGCTGTCAGTGCGGTTCAGCAACATCGATGCTGATTGGTCCGCGCCTACGATTACCACCAGTTCTATATTGCCGCAACGTATTGCATTTATACTAGAGACTTAGATGGACTTTTGCGGGCGCGTCGGTAGACGACAATCGCTGATTAGTTAGCCAAAGCTGTCTTTAATCTAGATATGTGATGTAACCACACTACATCAATAAAACGCGCACAACATGATTATGGTGACGAACAGATTCATGCTGCTGGCGATCTACGCAGAGTGCTCTATGAATATTATTATAGGGACGTTAGAAGCACAAAACTTAAGACGAACCTCACCCAAGGGCAATAACCTGATTCAGATCGATGCACGCATCGCACCTCGGGATGCGGAACGCGAGTGCGCCGACCATGTTGATATACGTAACTTGTGTTGGTCAACTTTTCTATTGGTAACGCTTGTCTGGCGTAACGACAGTCCTAGCGTTGTTGGACATCGATAGGCGGTGGCAAAGGCCACGAATGAATCCATTTTGGCACTGGCGACGGCAACGAACAAGCATTTCGTTACTGATGGCGGTACGATGTTGACGTGAGTGAATTTCGACTTCGCTGTGGGTACCTACTGCTTGGACAATCTGATATTATTAATGTTAATGAGAATACTGGCTTTCAAACGGATTCAAACAGACGAGCTAACAGAGCGTGGTAGGGAGACGCGTACTTACCGCTTTAGGATAATTAAGTTTTGTTCATTTCATGATCGCATAAAGCTTTTTTCCATTTGTCTATTATTTGACATGTGGATGAAATAATAGGAAAGGCAATGGATCTTTTAAAGGTATTTCTTAGTTTAAGTTGACAGGAAGTGGTATCGAATGCAGGTGGTCACATTATGGTAACAACGATCGTAACATAATCCAAATATTTGCTGAGCATGTAATATTACGCGTTTGCCATTCTTATTAAGATAGTACGTGTCCTTTCAATGACAGACATCTTCCCTTCGTGTGTAGCAGTTCGTAGTGATGCTAGCTTGTGGGCAAAGACGTAGTTAAGTTGATGCGTGCATCAAGACATTGTAGTCAAGACGTACGTGAGATACATCTGAGTAGTAATAACGATGATTTGGTAGATTTAACTTCCTTTCAATACCCGACTGTAAGCTCTTAACCAAGCAAACACGTATCAAGGTGCAATGGTTGTATATAGCCGTGCCAAGAAACTGTGCTTGGGTACGCGACAGCCGTTACGATACGTCAATTTTCAGGTGGCAAATATAAACCAAGTATATTCGCCAAGTTCCAGAGGCACCAGCGGATAGCTATAGGATACATTACTCTTGATTTTGAACTATTTGATTTCAATGATTCTGCATCATTTATTGCTTCAATGTTATAAAGTCAGTATTTTTTTGTAATAATATTAGAAAAAAACAAATGTTCATTGTAATTAGATCATTTAGAAATTTTGATCGAATCACTTTTTGAGCTCACCATCTACTACATATAAGTTTTTAGCTTTTATTTTGTATTCTTAAATTCTTATCCGTCCCTAGTTCACGCCCGGTAGTTAAAGCATTATGCATTACTTTCGAGGATTGGGTCCCAGCACGCAACTGTGTCCATGCCGGGATTCGAAGCCAGACGCCATCTGTCCCTAGGCTTAGTAAGCTAACAAGTTTCCTGCTACGGAATGCCTAGTTGATACCGACCATTGTTTATCCTTGGGCTCTAAATGAACTAGCAGAACTTTTATGATTGCTTGGCAAATGTCATAGGACTTCCTCAACATTGGAGACGCAGCTAAGCTCTACCGATAAGACAACTGTTCGACTATTCTACTTTCCTATTATAAAATATAAACATGTCCTCTCTGATCTGTATGAACGTTTCATTTTATTCCGACGGATTATCGTTCATTTGTGGCCGTATCTCTGCAGGGCAACAGGGGATACGCGAAACGCGCCTCACATTTTTTGCTGTCAAAAATCACGAGAATACTGTCCTATTTTTAGCATGATCGTATTTATGGTTTTGTTGCTCTACATGTCTCTGGAAATGTATAATATAGGTGCGTATTATACACGAGACGCGTAGCGTCGAAAAGGAGTAAACAGCGCCATTAGTGCCATATATGCAAAAATTCCCGTAGCGAGTGCCTACTGAGAATTTTTACACATAGCTAATTTCATAAAAGTTTTATTATTATTGTTGCAATCGGAAGCTATGGGGGATACTTGTGAATTTAAAGGAAAATGAAGTATGCTTTATGGGGACGTTCGAATACACAAAAGGTCAACTTTGCTGAGACTAGGTCGAAAAACAAAGAAGCACAGCCTGGCACACAAATCCAGAATTTACCTTCTTGGCTAGGTAATACCGTAGTTATTAGGTTGTTGGTGCGTCGTGCCTTTCGTGTCTTTTTTCGGTTGCCGTAGTAATTTATCGCGTTTTTTGAATGAGCTAAGTTTACAAAATTATTATCCAAATTTCAAAGATTGATGGAATGTGCTTAGTAAAAAAGAGCTATCAATTTCTGAGCTCTGAGTGAATGTCTTTAATATTAGTGATTTATTAATTTCTTTCATATAAAAATGTGTCTAATAGAGACGTGATTACCCTTTGCCACGTTGTCAATTATGACTGTTTATATAGCAAGGTAATGTATCCAGCTACGGTCATATGGATACAGCACACAAAGAAATCACAAAACCCAAAATTAAGGTGATAATCAATGTTTAAGATCACTGGAATTCTTGGGCTCTCAATAGTTTTTCCGCATTGGTCAGCTTATGTTCGAATGTTGAATGGTCGAAACAAACGCATCGGCCGGCTACGAAACGTAATGTAATTACAATTTTTTGTTTTTTTTTTTTAATTTTCTCGCTAGTTTTATACTAAATATTTTTTTATAATACTTTCAGCGATTGTATATTTATTGCCACATACACATTTTGCTTTTCTGGGGTTTAAACCCTTCACCGCTGTTACCTGGCTTGACACTCGGGGTCTGTGCTGGCAAAACAGGGGGACCAGGATACCCTCAGGCGTACAAGCAATTCTATGTGCATTATAGATTAGCAAAAACAAAGCCTTATTTAGATAACAATAAAGTATGTTTAAAAAGTTCTACTATGTGCAAGCCACGGTGTATTTCTTAGAGATACGATTGTCGTACACAGTTTACTGGCTTTAAGCAATAGCCCGTTTTAAGCGGAGATATACCCGTATTGTAGCATCTTGGCAGTGCTCGGGCCGTTCTCTTTACTAATAAAGCTAACATTAACATTATGTTAGTTTCCAATCACCAACAATGACTGCAATGGCATGCCGCAATCTGGTTACTGTTGAACGATGCCGCCGATGTTAAGACCAGGAGAATCAGCTAAATTACGTAGAGGTATTTTACTACAACGAAATCGTTCCTAACTATTACAGAACTATGAAGTTGTAACAACAAATGGGTATTTCGGGTTGATTACCGCAATTCGTAACTTATTTAGCAACTGCTGCCTGCTCCAGACGGATGGCCGAGTTTTCTAAACGAAAGTCAGCGTAACAGAACATCTAGCCATCGTAGGTGTCGCCCCACACCACATAACGCCGTTCGTACCAAAAAACCGCCACAACGAACCCTCTGCGTCTCATTTACCATCGAAATCAGCTGAAATAGCCGCAGTAGCTCCGCCCTATCAATGGCAGCGAAAACGATCGAAGCAAAACAGGATAGCGTCGAATCGTTGTTGGGAAAATTCGTTTATTCGCCGGCAGTTGTTGGCATTGTCTCTGTCGTCGTCGTCGGTGTTCGATTTGTTCGGTAGACTTTGTTCCACCACAGTACTAATACGAACATTACCGCTAACGCCGTTCTAACTAATCCGCCTCAACTCGTGATTCGACCTGCTGCGTGTTTGTCTATCTGCGTGTATCTATGCGAGTTTCGATCCAAATCACATAAAAGTAACGAGGCTCTCTGAAGAACTGTCACTGCACATCAACATTTATGTAGGTATATTAGGTTCTAATGGCCACTGAAGCGAGGAACAGCCTCTTTGTAAACTAGCGTATAGAAGTTGTTTCTACAGTGGCTCCGCTTGTCTTCGAAAATGGTTCAGGAAAGCACCTAAAGAGTTAAGTCGAATTCGAAAATTTGCAAATGGCGGGTCATTTAAAGAAAGCCATTTGCTTCCCAAGAAGATGAAGAGCGCTGATGGAGGAAGATTGTTATTACTAGTTATGTTAAATGTTAACTGTCATTATTACCTCTTTATTACGATAATGAAAAGAGATCAACCCGATAATTAACTGAACACAACTATAATCACATTTATATGAATTGGCGCTTGACGAAATTAACCTCACCGATAACATAGGAATAACTGTAACGTATATTTCTAAGTTTGAAATGATGAACCATACAAGATAAAAACAATTAATAATAAAGGCTACCGAACGAAATTAAGAAAACGGTCTATTCTTCATTGTTGAGAAAACTGCTAACGATCCTAGTACTGCGGAACATATTTAGAGTGATAAGAGAAAACATATCATAATTTAGTTGATTAAGCTGCTACATAACAGATTAGTCGTTAGTATACAAGATTTAGTGGTTAGATAAAATTTAGCGGACAATTTATAATATTCAACTAAATAATTCTATAGAACTGTGATCATGTTATTATAAGTCATAGATTCAGCAAATTTAGCCAGCTAAGCTAAAAAGATTTTTCTTTTATAGAAATATATCCACAAAAAAGCTAGAGCTAAACATCTGTGGATACCGTTTCGCATATCAATAAATAAGAATAGAAGCATATCAACAGTCACCTAGTCTAGTAATCTTTATGAACGATAATCATTGTTGATTACTTGGGACACGTATAGAAAAAACTACACGTTTTCTGCAAAATGACCTAATGAAAAAAATCATTAATTGATGTCAATAGTCAAAGTTAAGTATAAAGACACGGCAATAATTTCTATTGGCAGACACCAATTCTGTTTACTGAAAGCACGTCGCATGTGATTTGTGAAATGAGTTTCTCCTGAATATTGAAAAAGCATCGATTCTATGATCCCTTAAAAGACAACCTCCTATGCCTATTAAGGGATTCCTCCTAAGGTTTATGTAAGCTAAGATAAATTGAGGGAACGAACCGTTACGAAATCGAGAATTTCTCGTCGAAGTTTCCCTATACCGAAATAGCAATAACAGGAAACAATAATCGACCACAAAAGTGTCCGCGACGATGTACGGCGCTTCTATAAGGCCAAGAGTAATGATGTCGACAAATAGCCTCATTTTCCCATTTGTGTTAATTTTCCGCCAACAAACCAATCAATACCCGTCCGCTTATTTGAACAAATAGTAGCTGGGAGCACATCGAATATAAACGCGTGATTTAATCCTTATCAATTATTCGGGTATACAGATTCAGTACGGCAAGAAATCATAAAATACTACCATCACGGAATCATTTCAACCGGCGCACTAAACGCCGTAAGCTCAGCTATTCACCAAGCTTAAGCGAAATATTAAATCAATTTTCATTTATTTAATCAAATCAAAATGATTTAATCAATATCTTTATGTGAGGTTTGTTTAAATAATACGAGAAGTATATCTTCGTGGAAAGCACGTACAGCAATAGTCGCCATTAGTAAGTACAACTATAAATAATAGAAAAAAATTCCACCTAATTATTATTTACTATAAATGAATATTAATTGAATAATTCTTATTTACAAAATTCAATGCTTGAGGCAACTATAGAGCTGCTTAGACAGTTATATTCATTTTTTAGATTGAACTTGATCCTTCAGACGTCTCTGCATGGTCTCCCGTCTGAGTACACTTTCAATCCACCGGCTAGACAAAACGTTCGGTGCTTTAAATGGCGTTCTGTAAGTACGGATTCAATATAGTTTGTCTTTTACAAATCTATGTGGTGTCTGATACAGGTATCTGTAACCAGAAGCAAATGTTCAAAGCAGACCGCATTTCAAAGATAACAATGTCAATAAAATCGCATAGACTACAAGTTCAGGATGTAGAGATCGCTGATACAAATCAGGCGGACAGAAAACATGTGACTCATAAGTAATCGACATGGACTTATGAATCGATTTTTGCGTCAAGGTAGCTTCACGTTCATGTATCAGAAATACTCGGGATCGCCGAAGTTCCTGCCGGCTAAGAAACGCTTTGCGATTTCCACAATGATGCCTGTCAATGAAGGTAGTCCTTGAACCTGTGTTAAGGTGTTATCTTTTTGGAATAAGGTGCTTTTAAGGTGCTTCGTGTCAAACTCTTCATGCTAAGCTCTAGGTCAACAGCGCATTCTCAAACAAGGTAAATTCCCACACTTGCGTGTTGCGCCGCCTACCAGCTAATCGCACTGTTTTTTTTTTGTCACAGTCATAATGATTACGAAGGTAGGTTACTGAGGAGATTTTTAATACAAATAGCGCAGCCATAATTATTATAGTAATATTGTCACATTCGATAGATGGGAACAACAACAGAAGTACATGATCGTATCAAAAAAAAAAAAACGATCATATTTGACGAGGAACAGCCGTACAACGTGCGTCTCCGTAGATCGTATCACCTGTGATAATGAAACGTACCCTGAAGAAGGTTAGAATATTATTCTACATTGGTTAGATTCTACACAAATTAGGTGATTACACAAATTTAGAAATAGCTAACTTAAATAGGCGCAACAGCGTTCGGTAGATTAACTAGTCAGGTCAAGATGGGTAAATCTTAGACGCAAAGTCAAGCGCGAGAGGATCTCGGTTGACTGTTTTGCGGGGAACGGTAAACATCCACAAACTACAGCTATAAAAGCCCTTCATCCTCTACGTAAGTTAATTATACTTTCTAACTGCATTCTGTGAAACGGCGTTCCCAAAATGTTTACTTAAGATTGATTATATACGTTAGATAAACTAGTAGCCCTTTTAAGTGTACTTCTTTTGCAGAAATAACATGGTGTCTCAAAGCCTCGTAGAGCGGGAAATTCGTATACCACTACGAGTGTGTCTGTCGCGATATCTGACTGAGTTTAGATAAACTCCTCCAAGTATTCTAGTGTACTTATACATTCTATTTGTACGCTGGTTCAATCGCTACTGAATTCTAGACTTACGCGTATCGTGACACGTAGATGTAATACGAAAAATACGTTAGCTAGTGTTGCATACCCAACGAACTTATCGCCGGAGTGTTAGTTCATAGCGACGCGCGCAAGCAATCTCATAGTTTCCAAAGTCGAACCATCGACATTTGAACATATAGATATTTATTTATAATTTGTGAAAAACAACTTTCGGCGGGGCAATAAAAATGTGTCTAGTTTTTTTTTTTTGAAAAAAAAAGTTATCCGTTTATGACTTACGTTTCCTCTTAAAAGTGAGACAATAATCTCTCTATGATCGCCTACATACTATTACACAGTGAAATATGAAAATCCCGAATTCAATTATAATGCAAATAGCTTATATCCACTGTCCTCATCGATGGCACGTCCAATAGAATCATCTACTACAGAACAGACTTTTTCACAAAGGATATTACAACTACGATTGCATTAACGCTGTGTTTGATTCTGCATTTCTTTCAGACTCGGAGCTCATGAAAAATTAAGTTTTCAGGTATTTTGCAGTTCTCAAATATGGCTGACCACAATTGTTTCTTTAAGAGCACAAATTGACTTCCGCTATCCAAATGGATGGCAATTTTTTTTTCACCGGCTTACTTAACCTAGTGCGACGTTACCTATACCACTGTTTTATAACAGGCTAGATTTCTGCATCAGATTGCACCTTAGGTTAACGTGACATAAATTACGCATATGAAATTTGCTGCATAAAATTGTGTCTTTCAATGTTCATAGAATCCGATGTATTTTTTCAGTGAGCACCTACTCTGATAAATATATATGCATACAAGATAATGCAACGTACTACACAAATGTATAAGCTTCAACGATAGAGCTGCATGATAGCCGCGTCTTTAATCAGAACAACGCAGGTAATAGTTTCAAGTAGACACCACTATCAACGGATCGTCAAGCTTGAACGTCTGAGGAAAGAAAAATTAATTTTTCGCCAAAAAATTATTTCTTGAACGACCCTTTACATCATAGGGTAAGGTAGCATAAGGCTCACGATCGACAAAAACACAACAAATGATCGAATCGCCACCTAAATGCCGATTGGTCAAAATCCAATAATGATCTGTGTAGAATTTACTCTCAGGATTATGTGAAAACCTCCGCATTTATAGTCTTTTTATGCGGAGTCACATTGCTTAATTTTGTTACCGTTGATGAGTTGTTTGAAATAAGGTATTCTACTCACAAGCTTTTGTTCCTATTATTTCAATACAACGACTAAGATTTTTTTATTTAGCCAACCCAGCCATAGCTTAGTACAGTCGATGATTCACAGGTGCATGACAAAGCTTAAACTAGAATGAATCTAAATGAATTCCCATCTCATTACATATTTTGCATGAGGTGGGCATAATAAAACTTTGCCTATATCTACTGAAGTTAACGTGACCGAGAAGCATGTAATCAAATCGCATGTATGTCCTAAGACTTTACCGCATTGTTATCATGGACTACTTGCGACTTGAGCAAATGGAAGTGATTCATGGCGATGAGCAAACGACAAGGAAGCCATATGCAATCGGTTGCCATATAGGTGCCAATAACAATTGCGTCCTACGAAAAGCAAGGTTGGAAGTCTCTGTTGTCGCGTGAGGGCGTACCGATCAACCTAATCGTATCAATAAGCTGCTTACGTAAACTGAATGCGTCTTTAACGTCAATCAACTAGAAAATACAGCACAATACTGTTCTCCGATGTCCTATACGAAGCCTAGACCTTCTTCTGAAAAGTTGTTGCACTCGATGTTGTATCATTACGATAATGCGAAAAGACACACACATAGTAATAGTAAGTTTTCTTGACAGCAGGTGTTTATTTGCTGCCAAGATGCTGTTTATTCGATAGAGATAAAGGATCACTTTTTTTCTAATGAAAGAAACGCAGGTTTGCCTAAGCCTATAACGGTACCGTAGGCTCTAGCAAACACTACCAATTTATTGCCTCGTTACTCACGAAGCAGCCAGTACTATTCTCTGGTATATAAACTGTCAGTTATTTTTCTACGTGGATATAGGTATTAACTTCAATAGACAGCAGTAATCTCTGGAAACAGGTTCATTAAAAGAAAATCAAAATATGAACTCTCTTTCGCAGTCCTCGTAAAATCGATAATTCTGTTTGAAACGCCGCAGTGTTCTAAAAGTTCAATCAGTAAACTAAAAGAAAAACACTAGCTGCTGTTAGTAATCGAACAGATCAGTCACCAAATCGAAAAATACGCCCGTCATTGTATACGTGAAAATGGGTGATTTTATTTGAGTTTCTACTGATTATCGTCTGCCAGCGATGTGCGCAAGGAACAAACAAAAAAAACATCAAACCATAATTAAAATAAGTCATTTCGTTTATTATAAACATCCGCCCAAGCCTCATTACTATCATGGCTCCACTCTGTGAAAACGGCTTCTGACGGAGTTGTTATTGGTCCTTTCTAAGCTTCCTTGAATAATATCTGACAGTGAGGTTCTCAAAACACAATGTATGCTAGCAACGGGGTGCACAAAAAAGGCGCGAACAATCCCCACCCTGCAGTCAGATATACGAAACGTGAAGCTATTTGGAACAGTTTACTTTCTGCATCTGTTTGCTCTCATTGGCTCAGATGCATCACGCTAGCTGTCTGGCTGCGAGATGGTTATAAAGAAAAAAATCTGCGATAATAAAATTTAAAGGGAAAACAGGTTTGGACATGATTAGGTGCATCAAGGCTACTTGAATTTTCATCTCATACGTCTGACGGATGAATTTAATAATGTCCATGCTTGCCTCTAATTGTAAGAAGGTAGACGTGCGACTGGTCATCGTAGGACAACACCTACTCGATTTCATCGGAATCTACAGTCCAACAAATTTCGATGTCGAAATTTAAACCAGATTCCCCGTATATCACTCGATAAATGTTCCATATGTATCCGTATTCCATCTTTTTATTTGTTCTGAGCAGTATTATTGGCCGAGACTTAAAATGCCTCCATCTTGGTCTCCACCATTGAATAGTATTTTTTCTGATATGTGACTGGTATTTTCTAGTAGGTTCTATCTTAGCATCAACAAATTCTGCCCTGATTCAATTTGATTAGGCGTTAGGGTAGAATGAATAGATTCAGAAATATGCAGAAATGTATTTAAATACGTTTCCTAATTATTCTTTAATCAATCAATGCTGGGAGATGAAAAAGAGAATCCCGAATGTTATCGCGCATTATTGTTTGGTGCTTTATGGTAGGTAGGCTGTGTTCATCTTCTTTCTGCTAAAGGGCCTATAAATCGAGTGGATCGAAATCGTAAGGAATAGCAAGTAACTGGGAATACTAGCAACATAGCTTCCTATCGAAGCCTTAATACAGGCGCGATTCAAAAAGGACATTAGAATGTACAGGAAGCTGAGGAACTCACGCCTCACGTGAGGCCCGTTTCATAACAAAAAAAATCGTCTACATGGGCGAATGTGAAGTAACTTTGCTGTACTCAATTTTAATTACCTTATGAAACTTCTAGTTATCGATTTCAACAACAACTCGTACTTTTCTACAATATTTGCTAAAGTTTTAACAAAATAATATGTATTATTTAGCAACGTCTATAACACGCGAAAACACTAACTTACTAGAGAATTTCAGCTAGAGAATAAAGTCTTTCAAACAGGTTTTATTTCTTTATATGAAATCTGTATTATTTGCGTTTGCTTCTTTGGAGGTTCGCAGAATGTATATATATATATATATATATATATACATATATATAGTGCAAACATAGAAACTGATTAACTATACCAAGTGTTAAAATACCGTCTATATTTGTGTTGTTCTGTAGCATCAACTAGTTGTGATTATAAATATTCAACGTGTGATAACCCTCAGTCATTGTACTGCACAGTAACGATAGCAAACAGTTCGTCATGTGATCGGCTAGCCATCTACCTACCATTTCTAAGATGAGAGTTCTCCCTTTAAAAAGCGCAACAAGCATCAGCTTTACAACTTGCGACCAACAAGCCAACAAGGACGACGTAGCCGTTCTCGAGAAACGTAGGGTCCAAGGAGACTGTTCTGTTAACCTAGTTTGCCTTCACAGGGCGGATGGCCTTTCTAACAGGTTATGTAACCCCTGTAGCCGGATTGGGCCGCAGGACTGTTGTAACGGCCTTATGATTGAATAATATAAGAATATAGGGGGTCCGTTTTTCTATTATGCCGTTACAGCGTTTTAAAGTTGCAAGGTCAGTCGAAAAAACTAGCAGAGAAGTGAACAACGTCTCCACAAAAATAGGCGCCTTTAAGGTCTACAGATGCTTTCTGGGCTGCAATGGCATTACGCATCCATCGGATCCATTCAACGTTTACAAGCCTTAATAGCCTGTTTTTAGCCCTAGTACAAAAGACGGTTACCTCTTGGACAAGAGTACAGTCATATCTTGTGTGGCGAAATTGCGCTTGGAACAGAGGCAATTATGCGACATCCATTATGTCAGAGAACACTGAGGAGGGTCTTCTCACAATGCTGTAATATCAATAAAACAGCGTACCTTTAGGAAAAGTCCATTTTCAGAAAGTGTGAAGCACCACTAATGCGTTACGTTACGGTTGTGAGAACGTATAACTGCGCTAAAAAACTGATAATACATGGTTTACATAGAAAAGTAGATTCGGAAGCGTAGCCAACGTAATTCAGATTTACGAAGTTATTTATGATTTCATGCCATCGCTCATATGCCCATAAATTTGTTAAGAAAGTTCCTAATTTCCTAACTTCCTCTACCTGTATGAACATGCCCTATAGATTGTAACATGTGTAAACGGAGGCAAAAACTTTGGTGAATAAATGTGGGAAGTTTATAGCAGCCGAAAAAAATGAAATCCCACTTTAGAATAAGGCAGCTTTATTAGCACATTGTTCGATTGTAATTTTTCACTTAGGATAGGGATTTTAAACAGTTTCCTACACATTTACTTACACGCGCGTCGTGTTAACGTCATGTTTTGTTATTAACTTCATGAATTACTTTTTATAAACTTGCGACGTCATTACTACAGGTGTGCAAATCGCTCAGGGTTGGACTCGTGAATGCCTGTAGATTTATCGCTACGGTAGATTTGGGCGATGTGCCGAAATGGCATTCATATTAAAGACTTACCTCTACTAAAATACATCTGGCTTGAGATTGATCGTTATTGACGCGAAATCGTTGAATGTTGAAATGTAATTCCTTTTTATCCGAGTTATACACAGTAACATTACTCTCGTTACTTAAGCAGGGCAGCGCAATATGTCGAAAAAATTATTCCAATTTTACTTCGTCTATTCAAATATACGAAGCTTAGATAGACCCTTCTTCTAGACCATTTCGGGCTTAACGTGTTGTGTGCATATTTTTCCATCGTCGCTGGTCTTATTCGGCCCCTCTGTAGTCTTTTCTAGGTCATAAAGGATCTGGACAAATTTTTATACTTTTTTTTAAATATTTTTATAGTCTGCATTCGAATTCGGGCTATGAAATTACTCTGATTTTACGCGCTTTTAGAAAACGCTTTAATTCGCATTAAACAATTTTAGGGAATCCATAAAATTCAGCATACAGAGAAACAGTCTTCACTATGTAACTGACATCTCTTAAAATCTATGCAATATTTCCACATTATAATACAAAGCGCAGTTCAAGTAACATATTATAGATATCTAACGTTTTTAAATATGTAAACTGCTAAAATCCTTGACGCATATGACGAATTGATTATGAGTATTTTGGCTCTCCAGCGCAAAGAGTATGGACATTTCTACGCTTTTATAGTTAACGTCAATCATGGACTAAGAGTAATTTAAGATCTATAGTTCATTTTACGGGAAGTGGTCAGAGTGATAGCGCGTATCAGATATAGTCCAGATTGCTTTTTCGCACCAGTGCGCGTCACAGAGCTCCGATCCATTGCGATTCTGTTTTGCTATAACAGGGGAAAAATCAAATGTATTATAGACACGAGAACTTGGCCTAACTTCGAAATGACTTTTCGTCAACACCTATTTTCATTCACATTCACCACAAGTTGTACATCTGTCCTCTCGAGCAGCCTATTATGACATCTTTAGCATTATATCGTGGTAACAAGCATTACTATGAAATCGTTCTTGCCAAGTACTGACCTGGGCATCGCGCGGCTAGATAAATATTCTTAATTAGGTTACGCATGTGTATATACCTGGCAAATTTAGTATAGCTTCACCTAGTGAGTAATGATATCAGGGCATAAGCAAACTACTGATATCTAATCATTCATATCCTACCTATAATTGAATCATTTTGGGTTGATGTTTCGAACAAGTATATTAGCTCGTCATTCATAGCAGATCATTGGCAACCAAAAGGTTTAAAACACTTTAAGGTCGGATATTTAGCCAGAGTTTAGAATATTACGACAATATACACTTCGGTTTTCAGATCAGCAGAACATTCATCTACAACATACGCCAACAACATATGGCATAACCTGCTCTCCCATAAAACATGCATTTAGCCAATACTAGGTCTTTTACCTACGAATAGAACACCCACACCGACCTCAACTAGCAATCGAATGTAGGGTTCACTGCCGCACTCGGCTGAATTCACGGCATCGTACATGAACGATTAGTTTTTGCAGTAACCCCTATCGTACAAAGCACTGCGTCCACTTTCTTTTCATTCAGTATTGTATTGTTGAATCTAACCACGAATGGATCGCAATTACAGCCGGCTAGCGACATTATGCATCATGCCTGTGTAGATAGCTTTGTTAATTACGGCATGAAGCAAAGGAAACAACTTTTGGCGTGTAACGCTTGCAGGGGTTACGCATATATGGCGAGTAGGCTAGATATACGTAATCTAGCCTGGCCGCCTGAATAACGAGGCAGCTACTGCCTTTGATCTTAATTATGAACGTATAAATGTGGGCCGACCTTCAGTAACTACGATCTGTCAAATGCGTCGAAACGATAATTTTGCTAATTCTATATTCTAAATACATATTCTAATATATATCGTCATACTGTGCTCTTATTATTACTTAGTAGCGCGAATCAAGGCATACTACCGAAATCGTCTGCTAGCCATTTTTTTGACGGCTGTTTTGGCAGTCCACCGATTCAAAATTGATGAACCTCGCACGGCGTTGCAATGCGTTCATCACATAGAGCGTCACACGTCAATCTTCCATAATTTCATCTATCAGGGCAGGCCTTTCTCAAAGCGATCAGTTCGTTAGGACATTATGGCATTGTTTTAAGGGGTCGTTCACCTGACAGTCGTGCTATCGTCTTCAGTGTCATCTCTGGCAAACAGAATATCATTAATGCTGTTAAGAAAATATTTGTCCAATACTCCGTCGCTCGCCAGCTTCCGACCGCTAAATCATTTATCAAAATCGATCTGATTTCGTGTCAAGTTGGAGCTGCTGCGTTCACGATGCCTCAGATGACTACGCCGTATCGGTTCTGTTTATAAATACGTATAATCATGAATGACAGCAATAATTTACCGCGCATTCAGCGTGCGCCAGATCCCACGTCGACGATCATCGTCGCTTTCAAATCTCTACCCGTTCAACGGATGTCGTACGCTTTACGACAGTCCTCGACCTGCAGTAACGTTTTCCATAGAGCGACGGCGTGATTTAAAAGTGTCGTAAGAAATATAGGCGCGCGTTTCGGTTTGCAGTCAGCGTGTAGTTCGCGCCGCAGCTTGTTTGCTGCTACTTACTCATTATAAATGTTATCTTCTATTTGTGTTCTGGGAGGCTTTTTAATAATACTCTATTGAGCTGATGACGTTATCGGTTATCTAATCGTGAATCGATGATGTTTTTCACTGTGGCTGAACAGAGCTTAAAAATCTTCACGATGTTTAGAGACTATGATAGCAACGGCAAAATTATTATATTATTAGTATATTGTGTAATTAGATTTCTAAATTTTTAGAAATTTTCTAAGATTTCAGTTAACTATGCTTATAAAAATGAGAATATTACTTTAAACACAACCTGATTCGAACATGTACAGGCTAGATTTAGGCTATGTTATACTCGTGTGTATAAATCATTATCGTTAATCGGCAGCAAGAAACACTGCAGTCACTCTAACAAAGAAGGACGTTTTATAATCTATAAGTTGAGAAAGAGCAAAGAAAATATACTTATAGGATAAGTATGTTTTCTTTGTTCTTTCGCGACAAACGGTGCATGCTGCGGTATATATAATAATACAGGAATCAAGTTATTACTATTTCAGAGGGATGTAGACTTTCATTTTTTCTAGTTCTTCAATATGCTATTGCTTCGGTATGAAGCAACGTGTCAGTAGGAACACGTGGTAGTAGTAGTAAACTCTGAAAAATCAGTGAGAACTTCACGCGAATATCGTGTTATAAGCGGTGGTTCCATTACGAAAGACAACTCGATGATTCAATAAATGTTAGGTTATAAAAGTATTCAATAAAGGTAAAGGTTAGGACAAATGTTTCAGTTATTGAACGTTGTCCGATAAAATCATAAACTGCTTTAGCAATTTAATAACTTATTTTTTTTTTAATTAATTTACTAACAATGGTTCTGTATTATTTATTCCATAAAAAAAAAAACAAAAAACTAGAACCATCATATATGTTACATGATTCATGCAATCGATGTTCAATATGTTCGCTTTAAATTAAAGCAGGCCAATGAACGAGTTGAGTGGCGTAAAGAGAAATCCATAAGAGGATTAGCTATTAGATTACACTTTTTAAGTGATATATCTGGTTAATATATTGTTCAAAAAGCGTATCAGCTTAGCACCGCAAATAATATCAATAGAATCTCGCTTATAAACTAAGTAGAGAAATGTATCCATGTAAGTTTCACGATGCTTAAATATAATGTCGTCTGTCATCGTGTGTCACAGATACCGGCACTATTTCGAAAGCAGATACACTCCTTAATTTGACAGGTCAGTCCAATGCACTTGAACAAAGCGTAAGCGTCTAAGCAAAATGTTCGTTCACAGATAGGTAGCACACAGGAAGCGGCCTAAAGGACATGTGGTCCTAGTATTATGCAAAGCCCTTGAAGCTAATTTAAATGCTGCCACTGCCCAGGTGGATTGGAAAATAGACCAAACACTGTCGCCTTTACTACCCATTTCAGATAATAAATTCTGTTTGGGTGCGTAAAAATCATTAGCTCCAAATCGCTAAGTCGTCAATGAACGTCAATAGAAATAGACCCACTTTGATCACCCGCAGTAGATGTGAATGGCTTTTGTTTCCATTTTATGTGTCGAGTAAGGTTGTCCGGATTACTTAATGAAATCATCCAAATCTCTATTCACTACAATCATCGTCGGTACCATTAGAACTAAATAATGTTTTTACTGAAATTTTTCTCCCACTTGACTTGAATTTGGGCCCTACCTTGTCTTACACAGCTGATCAGCCAACTATTCTGAACAATTGGCTGAGTACGCCAGTGCGTTGAAGAAGCACACATGGAAATCAACCATCACCGGCCAAACCAGATGTCGTAACTATTAGACACCACACACTCGCGTTAATTTACAATAGGCAAATCAACCGGAGTCCATTTTTCCGTTTTGCTCCCTCTTACAGTCACTCATTCCGCGCCCAGCAGAAATAGCCGTAACAAAAGCAGCACCAGCAAATAACAACAAACACTCAGATAAATAGCTTATTGGCGTACTTTTCCTCTGTTGTTCTCTTGTTGTTATGTGTGTACTGTTCTAGTGTGAGATCCAGTCGATAGACCAACGTCACACGTGCAAAAGGCCTCTTCCTGTTGCCGATAAAAATTGCAGTAACACATTGGCCTCGTATACACGTTGGACGTTTGCAAAGATCTTGTAAAAGCTATACACACGGACAGAAGAAGCCACCAGCTATACACACGAACAAAAGAAGCGTAACACCAAAAAAGATCGACATCAGAATACCGCACGGAGCACTAATGTTACATCTTATTACACAACAGGCGTAGGAAACACGCTTTATCGAAACTGAACCTTTCACTCGTTTTCTTCCTCTTTGCCTATCTGGCTGTCTTCCTTTCTACGCGAGTACTCAGCGGTGGTCGCCACTGGAGACGATAACTACAGTAGCTCTAGCTCGCCACCCGCTCGTCATTGTGGACGGCTTCCAGAGTGAGTCTGCCGCGTAACTAGCTGCCCGGCTGGGTATTCAAACCGACGGGCAATGGGCAAATTACTAGTAACCCGTTAATACGTGACACAATAGCGTGCAATAGCCAGTCTAATCTATTTCATGGTATGCGATAGGATATGTAGGAAAGTTATCGGACTGACACGGGACCTTTAGATAGCAGCACTACGCTCGGGGTATAGGTCAGTGTGGAGTCGGTTGCTGCAGGTTGCGCCGACAGCTAAACAACCAGCAGCCGGCTACTAGGCAACGGGGCCAAGCGCACAAGGCGTATTCTGCTCGAGGCCGACCAAACGTGTGCCTCCCCCCTCGCGAGAAAGTGTCCACTGCACCCCCTTCTGCCCTTTTGAACAGAGAGAGCGCGCGCAAGAGAGAAAGAGCGAGAGAGAGAGTGAGAGAGAGAGAGCCCCCGGGAGCTCGGTCAGCACTGGCGTCCTTACCTTGGCAGCGCGCATAGACAATGGGGCTGCCAACTAACCAGGCAGGCGGGTCGATAGGTAGGGCGCAGAGCTCGCTACAGGCGATAAAAGTGCACTAGCCTAGAATATAATAAAAATGGCCGCGGCACCTGACTGGTGGATTACAGTATGTGACCCTTTCCACTGACGCGTATAGCCTGAGTTGCTGACGACCGATTACATACGGGCGGTAGCAATGAACAATCTGCGGTTCATTTCAGGCTGGCTTTCAGTTATTGTCGCCGGCCCAGAACGCTTATCTAGCTTATCAGAATGATTGCCAATAAACGAAACATCGATGATATCAATGGATACTGATGGCCGCTCCTTTTAGCCGAGTACAACGAAGGTATATGCGATGCGACACCGATCGAATTGCGAGACGTTTGTTAGCAAGCCAACTCGCTGATCTGGGCTACGACAGGTTCATCTAATTATAGCTTAATGTTGAACGCAGATGTTATATGACATACATAATTCGTACGGGGGTATTATTAGAACGCCCAGCGTATTAAGACCGAACAGATGCCATCAAAGACGTGCTGCGCTTGTAACGTGTTAATATCGTTATCTAGACTGCATCAGGGGGTAGAAAATATATTAGTTATAAAAACTATAGATGTGATAAGGCTACATATACTTATGCATTAAATTCGTTTTTACCTTTGGTCACTTCTTAAGACAACCATAATCTATACTTCTCCAAGCGCAGAAGCACATACAAGACACAATTTCGCATCGTAACGCAGTCCTGCCTTGGCCTGCTGGTAAAAGTTTGTACAGCATAAGTAACAAACGATAAGTGATGAAAATATACATAGACTTACGCACTCAGATTCACAGAGTCGGATGTCTTATACGATAGAGAGGACCCATTTTCACGAACACTATCCTTTCGTCGGCTCTCAGGTCACTCGTACGAGACATAGCCTAGTGATAATTCCTACATTCTCCGCCACCAATTAACGGGATCTATATACAATACAAATAGATCGGTGTCATTCGAATATGTACAGGTCGTCCTTTGTTGCAGTTCGTTTCTTCTTGGCTATTCTTACAGATTCCACCAGATATCTTCAGACTATCTTAGCTACATTTATAACTGCCACCAAAGGTTATTGCCGCGTGTCGCCACGCTATGTTATAATAAAAAATCATCGTATTGTGTTTTCTCTCTTTGTGCTCAGCTTTCGATCATTTGATCGAATAACAGACAGATAGCCAGACACGTTGTGGACTGTGAAGAGTCTCATGCATCTGCAGTCAGCTCGAACGCTGTCAGTTTGAGCAACGTCGACGGTGACGTTTGCTGCCGGCTCTGCTGGTTAAGAAGTGTTCGATGTTGCAACTGCGCCTGTATAGACTGGAGCGCCGTAAGGAAAGAGTGGATGTCAATGCTGCAACGTAAAAACACGCATGGATGAACGGGCAGCATACAGAAGCAGACGTACCGACAGATCCACGGTAGGAACTTATCAAATGTGTTTGTGTGACTTGGTCGATAAACAGCAGAGGACAAACTACTACGTTGTAGTTATAATAGTTGTATCGGTATCCGTTCCTCTGCCGAGGCAACATGGCGATGGCAACGGAAATAGCAATCTAACTGACAAAAATATCAACTAGAGCGATTTCAACACGTTTACTGGTTTTCACTGGATGTTTCTACCATCCGTACCCAGCGGGTCCTACGCCCAAAATGCCGAGTCCCTCTATAGCACTTGGGCTAGTGTTGCAGTAACGCGTTCGTATAGTAAATTTAGCATTGAGACCAGCAGTAGACACACCCATTTCTTTATTACAAGTTAACGGTCAAATGCTTAACAGCTTTAGTATCGAACGAAATACTTGAAACATTTACTTGTTTCTCTGATTAACCATATTCTCCCTCACGTGCTCTCATTGATTATCGGGTGCAGCAGATTGTTTTCCGGCTACCCTATAGACTAATGCAAACTCTGGGTATCTGTTACCTATAGAAAAAGAAAACAAAGAAACCTCATGCATGTTATACATTGAGCTTCGCGAAGGTAATTCAGTCAACACTGAGTGCTAGTGATCAGCTTGCTTAATAAGGTCGTATTTAGTATAAAAATTATTAAGGCTCTTGTTTGTGGTTGTTAGTCCTGAAGCAGTGATCATTCGTTAATATTAACAGGTATCATAGCATTTTAGGTATGGCAATTGCGTACAGAATAATTTAGCTGCCTTATTTTGTTTATCCATTGCTTCATTGAGAGCGTCTACTGCAGCGAGATGATTCTACTTAAAAAACCGCTACCGATCTGCTTTGCGTTATCTCGTATTATAGACACGATTTACGTCACTTATAGGCGCTGAGGTATTTTCAGCGATTCTCAATTTTTTTTTTTTTTTGCTATTTACGATTTCAAGCAATCCATACTGTAAGGACATTATTATTGTATATTTAATATATCTTAATAAATCGTACTGGTCAGCTTTTCCAGCACATGAAAAATTACCAACCTATTTTTTTTTACCTTGGGCCTGTTACCCCGGATTGATGCTGTCCGTTTTCTGGCATCTGCTTCGCCTACCAACCAAAAATATAGGAATGCGTATACAGTTCCATAGATTTTCTTTTTCTGACGACATATATATATATATATATATATATAATGGACACGGTATTTAGATTTAAACAAACTATGGTGGGCCGTTTGTCATAGAGGGCATGCGTTCATCATCTACTCTCGCCGCCAGAAAAAAAGCCAGTTTATTCTAAGACGAAAAACTTGTCATGATAAAGAACAGTACGTCATTTACGGAATTTGAGCAAAGGTCAGCTATTGTGTACTGCCCTCCTGCGGGACGAACCCAAGCAAGTTTATAAAATTCTTGAGGTACCTCAGATCGACAGTCCACAGCATTGGAAGTGCTCGTGCGGCTGCAGAAGGAGCAGGTTCTAGCACAATATAGTAGAAAATTGATGATAAAAAGAAAACAAGGCTGACTTGAAAATTAATCGATGCCCACCAAAAAAGAACTCTTTTTTTTGGAATTTTTTTTTGGATCGGGACACTTAGGGGGACTTAGAATGCCTTGTCACGAGGACCTCAAGTGTACGCCAAACTCAGAAGTCAGATAGCTGTTCGCTGAGGATGATAAAATCAAGAGATTTTATCGATACTATTTGCTTCTCAATTCCTTCAAAGAACAAGCAGCAGATGGGCTTCGATTCCTCTCTGACGAGGCAGTCGTTATTATTGATAGAAAAATTCACCATTAAGGGAAATAATTTCTAGTTTGCTCAAAATCTAAAGGATATATTTAAAATTGGGGGTAAAAGCAAATTTCCGGTTAAAGTTCATGCTTTGTGTTTGGTATCCAATGAAAGAGACGTCATGTCGCTATACTCCTTTCAGAAGAACCTAACGTATAGCCAAAAAAAGTCTATCTGCATATTCTACAAAACGTTTGCAATTAGCTAAACTGTCTAGAAATAGACAACGCACCAGTTTATCGCAGTCGATCAATGCAAGGTATATTGTGCGCCAATCCTACACATATGGCAACCGAAGAGCCTAGGTTTGGATCTATTGGATTACTCTGTAAGCAGGCGTACTGAACGAGGATTACATAAGTCTCAACGTGCTAACGTCAACTCGCTCACACGTGCGATCAGGAAAGATTTCATTCGTGCGTTCGGAGAGGGAACATTTGAAACAAGCCTGTGACCAATTTTGGCCTGAATTGAACCTTTATTCTAGATATGACCGTTAGTCATGAGACTTATAGAACATGCAAAAAAAAAATGTTAGAGAATTTGTTTTCGTTTAAATAGAGCCTAAAAAGCAAGTCATAAGAAACGGTCTGGATGTAAGTGCTCCACCCTTTATGCAAGAGAAATCACTTCTGTTAAAAGCTGCTTTGAGCGTTTTAGCCATTCCATTACACAGCAGTAGACGAAAGAATAAACGTGAAGTCAAAAGCTCAAAAAGTTTGGATATGCCTAGGCCATTTACGTCTGTCTGCAACGTTACGCTGTGAAGGCCGCCGTGGGACCAATTTCATTCTATTCTACTGATTCAAATTTTAGCGCTGGCAAATAGTTACTATGGTATCTTGTTATCAGGCCGTTTGTTAAAGCAGAACTCAGATAGATCCATCCACACCCACACATTGGATAATCACCAACTGATACCAAATGTGGCATGCTTCCTTTTAGCGGTCATTTTTTCAGCGAACATTCTGCGGCGGGTTTTGATGGAGAATTAAAGTGGGTTCAGCTATGTAGACCTCCGTAGTTAAACCTCACAGTTCAAATTCGGGCTCATTTAATATACACAAAAAAAGAATTAGAAATGAGACTCATATTAACTAGTTATCTATCACTAATGAGGCACATTTTAGAGAACGAGATTAAAATAAACTTATTAGATAAGAAAACATTTCGGTTGCTTGTACAAATCCCTGCTTTGATGCTTCTATAAACATAGCGCGGTTGTCCTCTTGAATCGAAGTTTAGATAGAAAGCATTATCTAGGCATATATGTATGTTAAGCAGAAATACACGGTTTTTCAATTTAGTTCACCATAAAATAATCTTTGGCCCGACACTGGTAAGCTAATATCTTGTTAGATTTTGTCAATTTTTATATTAGTCATTTCCCAGGGATAAGTAAAGCTACGTATAAGCGTAGCCGCTAATCTTATTTATAGCAACAGCTTCTTGAGATCCCACACGTTTTGATATCCACAGTGCTTGATACAAGAAAGCTGGTTGTCATGCCATACCCGAGTTAGCTATGTTCTGATCATGCGGATATACCTAGTAGCAGCTAGATGTATTTGCATATGTCATAGATCCGCCTTCTTTTTAAAGCACCTCACCGCTAATTACCATAACGCGTTTCAATATAAACTATTGAATTAACCACCAGTCAATCTCTCCAAACCTATAGCATGAAGGTCATTACATCTACAAACGTACGTTAATAACAACAATTCATTTCTGAGTTCCTTTTACACATGAGTCGCGAAACCGGTGTTACTATTAGCTGGATGAAATCTTTTTCTTGAAGACCACCCAGTGATTGTCCCTACTTCCATATTTAACGTCGAGTTTAAAATTCATATGTAACGAGCGAGAAAACTCTGCGACAAATTGTTCGAAAGATTAAAAAAAAGCTTTGTGCGGTAGGTGCGTAAAGGGTAACGCGACCTCACTTTTCCGTCGTGGTCTTCTAATACGAAGTGCTGAAGTGTTCCGGAACAGGTAGAAAACGTTTTTAACAAACACCAGCCATCGAAGTATGGTTTGTGTCGATTAAATCATACTAGCATTGGACGAGGACGATAGTTAGCCATGTTTCTTTTGCTTATCCTTATGGATAACGAAGATTTTTAAAATATGCTAAAACACGTTCGAGCTCGTGTTGACTTATTTGGCGAAATGTTCCCAGTCGTACTCATTTTGCCGACTTGCTGTTTTACTAAAGACAGACATATAATGAACATAAGCATATAATCGTTTTTATTATACGTATTGCCTTTGCCATTTTGAAATGTGGGTTTCGCAAGTGCAATATGTACAATTCGCTTTATATATATATATATATATATATATATATATAGGACACTTCTGCGTTCTCATAGTTTGCTGATATATAGTCGTTTGGATCAAACTACCGTAGTGGTGAACTTGTCATTCCATAAGACTTTTAACTCCCAAGTACAGCGTGAAGCAGGCGTCATGATCGTACCGAGAATTACGGTTAATAAATAAGGCACACTAATTTATCGTTGTTGACTTTACGAACAGAGCTTAACGATTTGCTCCAGTTATTTTATCAGCACGAGCGTACTCTCACCATATTTCCATATTCCTCGTTTCACCAAGTCGCGACAAAGGAGTCTACCATGTAATAAAAGATCTGCATTATACAATCTGATTATCTGTTAAAACTGTGAAGCGTCGAAGTAAAACACCTTCTTCCCTGTAGTGCACGATGGTGGTGTTTGACACTGATGGATTATATCTAATACCTATATCATACAGCATAGAACCCATTGACGGCGCAAGACTACTAAGCTATTCTGTCGCCTTTTTAAAATCTAAAAAAAGTACGCGCGCGTGTTTGTGTGCCTGTCACTTCGGGCACACTCAAGCTGTCCTGATTTATCACGCCTCAGCGTCCTGACCCGGAGATCTAATATTGGCCGTGAGTCAGAAACGATCTTGGTCTGCCTCCTGAGCCGAGAACGGTACCCAACGGTAGGTTGAACTCTATATAATACTGTATAATACAAGGTTAAAAGCAATCAAAGTCATGGGAAACGAGATACCCAAGGCGGCGTAACATGCAGATAACCCTATATCTTCTAAAACAGCAAGCGTGTCCGGGTGACAGATTAACGGCGGGCAAGACGACCACACAATAATCTAAGTTCCGATCTTGCGGCTCCTCTGTTGAGGGATCGTGTAAGTGGATAAAAAAAATGCTAAGCCTGAACACTACTCTAACAGGGGTGCATTGTTAGAATGGCGGCGTAATTCTAGAAGTTGCCCCCTAGTTCATTACAGGACGTTCTGTTTTTTTCTCACTCACCACCACTCGGGCACGTGTGTTCACGTTGGAAAAAGAAGAAAGGCTCGGATTTTATAATTCATATGTACGCTTTTGGTCTAGCGGACGTGCTAGCCTTCCAATAGAACGTAGAAGCAGATAATGTGTTTCTACCTACAGCATCGTCATACTATACTGCCATCGTGTTGCACATTGTGTAGAAGATCGTTGACGTTCTTATACCGCTGAGCATCTCTCCGTAGATAAAGTAACATCGAGACTTCAAAAGATCTCTGACATGTAATAGGTTTTCTAATTCTCATGCACAGAAAAATTTTTTTACTTGGGGGAAGAACTTTGTGGTTGCGGTTATGACTGGCCTCTGTTAATGTGAGGGTGAGATATCTGCGAGTCGAAACAAGTTATAGATAATAACAAACTACTGTTCAGCTTAAGTGTGTTAAGGACACAGATATATACTCAATCGTAACATTATCGGTTAGAACATTACGTTCACTAACTCATAGTACCATATTGTTCCATAGACATTTTGAGTGGTACAGAAGACGTTCCTGGTATTTGAGTATAAACATGTCAGAGACATGTTTATCATTATGATATAGATAAAGGCTACTGTGACAAATAACAGGTTTCTTCTTTTCAGAAGAAAAACTCTTCTTTATTATTAGTTCACCTAGGCATACCAAAGAATTCATTTCTTGAGGTTTGAATCGCAGCTTGATATAGAGATTACATATGCAGTGCTTCCTGTTGGACGTGTTGCTGACATCAAGTTGCTTTTCTGCCACGTCTTTTATTAAAAAAAAATGTCATCTCTCTTCACAGTAACCAATCTGAATTTCTGCTACTCACAACCACATCACATAGCTGCGATGGGAAGAATCCTGTAAAAGCGGATTTTATGGGTTGTTGGGGAATAAAGAAAGTTAGGGAATATTAGGGAGAGTGATCATGGCTTATATCAAAACAGTTCCAATTATGCTTGCACAATATGCTTTTGCAGTAATCTTGATGCTTGCATGAATTTGAATTAGAATAGTTGGTTGTTTTTAAAGGCAGGGAAAACATACTTATATATAAGCTGGAACTCGGCAGAGTTCCTTAAAATATCTATTTACATATGACAAGTGGTGAATGAAAAAGTTTTTTATGGTTTTTAAATGAGTTTTAGCAAAAATTAAGTACTTGGTAAGTGTTCCTCTAGTAGTTTTTCCTCTGCATCTTAATAAGCACTCCAATGCAAAATGAATATGAGAGCAACTTTCCTTAAAATTGTGTTCGGTCAAAAAATATGTAAAAGAACATCTATATCTCACCCTCGGAAATCCTATTGTAAATATCTAAAATCTATCTTATGCGGCTCACCAAAAACAGGAAACTAGGTAGGAATATTAAACCTTCCGTCGTCGAATCTGAGGTTTCTTATTCTTACGAGTGCCGGGTGTAGTCCCGGGTGAGGTGGTTTGTCATTCAGGTTTTCGAAAATAAGGCCTTTAAGGCTAGCAACTTTTATTTAGATGTAGAGTATGGCTTTTCTTTTCCAATGAAGACGCAAACCATTGCTTTTGCCAAACGTTTTCTTAATTCTAAGAGATCTCGCTCTTAGATAAAGTCAATTTACACATGAACTGGCTTACCAGACTGATTCCCGAAAATAACCGTATGATACCAAGCTATTAAAAAGGAGCCAATATAAATCGTAGTAGTTGCATTATATACTTTACTAATATGCGAAACAAAAATACTATAAAGAACATACGTTGCTTAAAAAAAATTAAAATATACGCTTGTAGATTTCAGTAAAAATCCTTTGTATTTGACCGGAAAGTTTAATGAGTAGCTAAGTGAGCGTATTCATTTAGAGTTCAACGTGCAGTATCACGTCAACGACTTGTTAACACTAATTCTAGGGTTTTTTTTTTTGACAAAATATCAATTTCGTTCAACCAGGAAAAATATTGGTCCTACATCGGCCTTCCTGAGTTAGATGTTTTTATGGGCTTGCCATTGTCACTAGCGATTAAATACAGCAGACAACTACTTTCGCTACGGTCTCGATTCCATCATCCGCGCAGACACATTCTGACCGCTATGGCGAGAAGCCGTACCATGACAAGGCGGACAGTTCCGGAACCGACCAGGGCAGTTTTACTTTGTCAACGCAGCCAAGTCTACGATAGAACTAGATCACAGGGATCGCTGCTTCAAGTCCCGCTAATGGTAAATGCTATACAACCTGTGTGAATAAGTTCACTTTGCCCTATAGTTTATTCTTCATGTAGTGATGCTCCTGTAAGCTAACGCAGTTTCTAACGGCGGCGGCGGCGGCGGCCTATGATATGTGGGCAACAAAATCTAATTATTACTAACTTGACATTTATTTTTACTTGTTAAGTCAGGAACGTCATTGATGTAACTTGTAATGTTAAATCGGCATAGTATACATTATGCTCATTCATGAATTTCTGTCCCTCAATGGTCAGCAACACTTCGGCTGCACGTACAATCCATACAATCGTAAAGACATTCGTAAAGACACAAAGATTCTAAACGTCGATTTCCGGACGGAAGTACGGTCTGCATACGCCTCTTTAATATGTCCAACCATCAAAAGTAGCTTTAGCCCTCTCCTTGTTTTCTATTCCGTTACATTTGGTTTAACAAAACCGAGACTGTCTTGTCAACGAATCGTTTTTTAGGCAGTGAAATAAAAACACACGGGTCCGATCACTTACCTTGAAAGAACGTACGTTCAAGCTGACAACCTTTCACTGTCTATGAAAATATATTTAGTTGAAGGGTCACTCTCGGTCCGTTAGAGAGAATGTCTCAGATTGCACAATCGTCTAAACCAATATAAAATTTTAATAAATCCGAAAGGAAGTGATGACGATAATGGGGACACGGAGCGGTTCAAAGGTGTCTTTGTTACTCCTTGCAATCCCGTTATTATCATTGCCAGTCGCTACGGAACAGTCAGAAGGAGCTTCTTTTTTCATCGTCAGCAATATAAGAAAATTATTAGCAGGCATTACGAACAACGGCTATTCATCACGTGCATACACACACTGCGTGTTTTGTTGCCTCTGTCAAGTGCTGAGATTTGTTGTTCTGAGCCACAGGTGGGGACCAGATGGAGCGCAAGCAAACGTTGGGCCCATGTCGGACTTCACTGGGAGAGGGAACTTAGAGCTGACTAGGAAAGAGGTTGCCATGAGGATCTGCTCCAGGAGTAAAAATGAGACTGTTAGTAGGGCGGGAGGTGGAAACTGGGTCAAATGGCCTTGGACCTTAGGCAGGAGAGAATCGGAGCTAACACATAGATAGGAAGAACCACAAAATAATGCGCATGTAAACTGGCATTCAAAACTAAGCTAGAAGTTATTGTCATAGAAATGTACAAGTCAAAATTTATGATTACGATTTTTAGAATTTCTCAGTACAATTTCAATAAAGCGTTTGTGTTTTGTTTAGTAAGTCCATAAGCTCTTGTTATGCTGAGGCGAAATAAAGGCTATGTAAAGCTTTCGTCTGCATTCGGCGTCCTGAGAAGCCAACTTTTAGACTTATAAGTGTATAATTGTGTGTAGTTAAATTCAGAAGTCAGGAATATTCGAATGTGGGCAAAAAATCTTAAGGGCCTATTGCAAGCAATTTACGAGTTAGCTAGATTTTGAAGGTCGGAGTGTAGTTAGAACCACTTGTGTTGTAGTCGTAGGCCCGCAAAAAACACCAGGCCTTTTTTCGTAATGGAATTTCTCTGCTTTGTTTATGAAATCATTTTCAGGTAAATTCTCGACAGATTTAACCGTACTCTCCGATATATTATGCATAATCTGCTACTTAAGCTATTTTCCTTTTTGGCAAAATAAGTGATCTCAAGCTCCCGTCCAGTTTGATCCAGTAAGTGATTTTTTCTTCGTAAAATCCGAAAATATGGAAAAATTATAAAAATAAAGGAATGTCTTTGTCTCATGCTATCGACGACTTATCAGTATCCATTATGTTCCATTAGACAAGATATTTAGCGGTGAATTATATGTACATATATTGAAGTTGTCTCTATTACCTACAGTGTGGCGTAGAACTAACTGCACGCAGCCTTCTTCGAAGAGGCAGGTTGTATAGATTGCCTTCATTTAATTCGCAGAAAAAACGAATATCCATACGTTCTTACACTCAAGAAGGAAGTTTTGCGTCTCGATTCTGCTCCGCTACCCGAGTAGATCATGAACCAAATAGGCAGAGAGCAAAACAATTAGAGACAAGAAACGAGCGATATGACAGCATCTTCACAGCTCTACACTCAGGAGCGTCCGATAACGATGCTGATGACGACGAAGGATTTCAGAAACAAATTAATACCTATATATGCAGGCGTATGTATATACGTTAATGCATAGAAATTGGTATGTTTTTCTTTTTGTTAACAATATGTGCAAACGACAGCCGTTAACTCGCATCGAAAACATAGCCCACAAAATGTAAGTTATGTTGGATAGATGGCGGAGGTATGGTATCAGGTCGTTAAATAACCGATTGCTCATACGCGTAGCGGCGTGACTGCGTTTTTCCCTATCGGAATGCTTGACTGCGTTCGCAGTTGTTCGAAATACTGAACACTCCATGCAGAACTTCGCCGCAATCTGCTAGTTCCGATTTGTCTGTGTACAGACCGGGCTTTTGCCAAGGCAATCCTTATTAATGCGGTGAAACGGGTCTACTATGAAGGATGAGGACTGTATCGGACATAACAATGAATAAATTAACGATGCTATGATAAGCGTTTACGAACAGCGCGCCAAAACGCCACAGTGGTAAGAATATTTTATTGTATTTTTTTTTTTTTTTCATAGTTATTCGCCCAAAATCAAAATTAGAATATGACCTTCGACGACTACTATCTGTCGTGTTATTTTTTAGCACTAATATTTTTCCTTGAATTAAATTTAATTAAATCACTTCTTCTTTATAATAATATATAGTAACTTCTTTATAGTAATATTTATATTGATATTATATTTAATATTACGCTTAACTATTATAATTTCTTAAAATATTTCATTACAGAGAGTAAGTCACGGTCAATAGAAGTGCTAAAAAAACAGTGGGTAGAACACTCCTATACGGCTTGTGCTTGTTTTTGGCTTACCATCGCAGCTACGGGTAGGTAGCTACCAAGCTATAAAGCCAGCGGTTTTAAAGGAGATTTAAAGGAGACGGAAATGCACAATTTGTATCCGGGAACTTAATAGTAAGTATGTTAATAAAGTGAATATATTTATCGAGCTTTGCGTCAAATGCTACCGTCAAACTTTCCTTCCGACCGGCTAATTCTTAGAGAAAAATGAAGTATGTTAAGACCCGATTCCGTAGCTAGGCCACCTCACGTGTTTCTAACTTCAGCAGCCAAATACAATGTGTTTGTTTTAAAACTCAAAACTAAAAAAACTTCAAAACTAAAAAAAAAAAAAGACGAACAGTGCCGCTTGAAGAACACGCATTGCGTACTGGGACACTAAATGGAAGTAGCGAATTATGAAAAATCGTATATAAACATTAACAACTAAGTTGTTACATTATTCAATGCTGTTTAGGAGTTGATTAGGTTGTTGTTTAATGTCTATATCGCTTCACGCTGGAACTTAGACCTTTGGACCAATACACTGGGCCCAAGATCTGAAGCATTTATTTTGGTTTTCGTATCCTTGAGACAAAGTACGTCAGGTAATTTTCATAGCAAATAATATTACATATCGGTAAACTTACGCATTACCAGCAGCTGAGGTTTCATGCTGCTTTTCGTCATCACTACTACAGCGGCTCTGATACCACGCCAGTCAGTCATCTAGTTAAAAAGGATCAATTCCGTAACACTAACTCTGACTATAGTCTGTGGTTCGCCTGCGTGCCGATTACGTAGAGCAGCACGCGCTGGAGCGTTACTCATAGCCGCTAAAAAAAGATATTACGGCGTGCACAGTACCTTAGCACATTACCGCGTGCCCATGCCATTACACGAAAAACTCAAGCGTTTGAAAGGCCAACCTCAGACTGAGTATATCATTAAAGCTAATTCGCTGAAGTAACTTTTCTAACTATCAAGATAAACCCTCTCGAAAGGAACAGGAACAGGCGAAATTTAAGCCTTTATTTTGAAGCAAAACCTAGTAAGGGGAGAAACATTACTGATAGCGAGCCGCAAGTATCACAATACAGAGTCGTCTTCAGATTTCGGCGATATTCATACGAAGATTATCCTTGCGTTCCGAGCAGATTCAAATGGCTAACAGGCATGACAGTTCTCTATATTAATATGGGTTAGCATGACGTCACTGTACAACAAATGTTGTTATGTGGACTTTCGGTCAAATGGCATAGACGAATTGTAAAAACGGCCAACAACCCCTGGTACATATTGTTTTGTAACTCACTGCTCAACCTCATTATTAGATCACAGCACAAGCGCCACAATTGTCAAACGAAGAAACTTTTATTGGGTTGTGTGCCAATCCTTGGACTAAGAGGCAAATTTTAGTGCCTCTGTGCCAATCCCATACTAGTTGCTGTATCGTTTTGGGCAGATATTGCTCCAAAGAGCTCAAATTTTACGAAATATACCAGCTTCTACGGTTTCTACAACGCAATAGGGTTGCAAACGCTATCAATTACACTGCGAAACTGTGAAGGGATTAGATCTGGCGTTTCTCTTTTCGGAAGCCTAGACAGTGTAGCCATCCTCGTGTTAGCTGAAACCTGGCAAGCTATTCCTTGTCATATACCGCATTTCTATTCTGTGCACGACCCTGCAATAAAGAGAAACGGCGGCCTGGCAGCTGGCCCTGTGGAGGCATATGTGTGTTTTCTGCAATAATGAAATAGACGACCTAATGTCATGGCTGGCAGAGAATAACGTCGTTACCTTGCGCGAACCGCGACAGCGTCTCGTAGCAGCCTATGCTCGGCTGGTCGATTTGAAATCAACGTACGTGGTGGTCGAAAAACTTGTCCATAGTCTTGAAGCACTCTATTCTCTTTCTGCTTCTGCCTCTCCCATGACCACTGCCGGCGGTTTGAATGCTCGCTTCGACCAGCCTGTTCAACGTTTACATACTGGTACACTCCCAGCCCAGTGGGGAGATGCTATCCAATCAGTGATCCCAAAAAAGAAACGACACTACGCGGTGTTACTATGACGGGGAATGGCAATGAAAAGTGCTGGCTATGAGCTATTCTCCAGGTTAGCAAAGAGATAGAATAGCTATTTAAGAAACATACATACATATCCTCTCAGCGAAGCCACATACTACAAAAGAATATGTGGAAGATCCTGTTGGCTGATGATGTCAAGAGACTACTAGCCACGGCCGAGCAATTCGCTATATGTAGTGTTCTTCAACTTTAAAGAAATCTTCATCATCACGGTATCCAGGGGGCGAGGTTCTGCTCAGGTTGGCTGCGGTGAGTATTCCTACAAATGTGCTTAACCTTTTGGCTGCGGTCCTATACCGCAATAACTATTGATGGCGGAATGGGCGAGCCTGGTTCAGGGAGAGAACCTAGGCTCACTCTTATTCTTCGTTTTGCTGGAGGGTCTTCCTGATCAATTAAAAGAGCCAAAAAATTAGTCGGAATCATCTTGTATGCAGATGACCTAATGATATACAGATCGAACAGGTTATAAGTATAGAAAGATTTAGTCCGGCTTAGCGCAGCAGCCACAGACTTGGGACCGACCGTAAACCTAATCAACATAGAGGCGATAAAGTCAGAAGAAGAAACAAGATGACGGCCAATGACACTCTGTAGCTCGCCAGATTTCCTCTTGCCTATGTAAAGCGGTTTCCGTGTCTGGGGGTTGTTCTTACCTACGAACAGCAGGAGTTTTACTACCCACGTCACCGAAAGATGCAAGATGGGCGACCAAATCACCTCATCGCTCGTCTTTCGTAACCTTTCTCAACTTATAGGGTCTCAAAGTAGCTTCAACCGCAGCGTATACAATACGCGTCATATGGGTAGATTTTATAGTGGCGAACCTTAAACAACTATTACGTGTCAAATTTCTTCTTTAAAAAAGCATTGAAGCTACACATAGTAACCCCAAATCGCCTCGCGTATCTCCTTATGTTTGATGATCTACGTCATCGCTTTGAGCTCCCAGCAACGAACGTTTTTGAAGAGAAATCTTAGGAATAGAGAGCGGAAATTCGCGAGGGTTGATGGAGAGTTCTTTACTTCAAGAGGGACGAACCGGCTAAACAGACACGTCGTTACTCATTTTGCTATGTATGGCTTCCACCAGAAGCTCTGGACACAGACCCGACGATGCGTGTAAATACTCCACGTGCGTGAAAAACTGTGATATATGCCATACCATTCGATACCTCCTTTGTACCACCTTTAGGACGTCTGGCAAGTCTTTCAAACTAGTCTTAAGAACTCAGCAAGACCATATAGCTCATATGACGCAACCTATTTTTGAATATTTCTATATGCCTTCTCGAATATTAGGATATTGTGTTGTTGACCTTTACTTACGAAGTTTGTATGAAGCTTTTGATCACTACTAATGAACATGAATAAATAAGAATTTGATAGTAATTGAAGTTGGCTTGGTAACTTCATAATTTCTGGTAAGCTGGGCTGAAAGATTTGCTTCATTTCATATGCGTAGAACTTCTCTGATGGAGGTATATTTTATACCTCATGAATAATTTATAAAACTGTACGGTAAACACACTCGATTTATGTTACTCGAATCGTCTGTCCTTATCATTTACCTGAGTGGAGCCTTTAAAGACGCCTTGACTAATAAGGATAAATGAAATAGGAACGCTTGTCCTTACTATAGCTACATGTTACCTGCTTTCGAAGTATGTGTACTTACGATTTAGTATTAAAACACAAAGAAATCTATAAGTAATCCCTAGTTAGAGTCAATGCCCGATAGTTTGTCCTTTCTGGAGGTGACAAAATGAAGTGGGCTCGAAATAGGTTGGGGCCACAACAGAGTACTTACTTCCCTGTAAATCGTTATGAATACTTATGCGCTGTTTATCTTAAGGTTCTCTTCCATTCAATTTACTTGGGTTATATTATTTACCTGGGTGATATCTGTACTATCCCGTTATGTTTTGTGATAACTTTCGATTGTTCTATGTATTCAAATTTCGTCTAAGGTTTTCATTTATTTAGAATACGGATGATCGTCATTTCTATAATTAAATTATTTAATCATACGGCATGAAATTATTCTTTTGAACAAGTGCAGTATCCACACAGTGCAGATTACAAAGAAGAAAGCTAGTGAAGGTAATTTAATAGAACTGCCCCTACTACTGAGAATGTTTCAAAATTCCCTCCTAATGCCAGCTACGTGGAACATCTGTGTACACATTTGACAATAGACTATAGCAGACGTCAAATATGTGCCATGGGAACGGGCCGACGCTGGGGCGCGAAGTCGGTTTCTGCGTCGTATTGATATGATGATTACATTAGCCCGGTTATGGTGGATCGTTTGTTTGCCCAATTCAGCATTTTGGATGCCTGCCTCTATGATTTGGTAGATTCAAATGTAGGCAAAGTCCGTTCAAAATCGAAGCATGCATTGAGTAGAGCGAACTCGTATGCGTCGTTTACATTATGTATGTTCTTCGTTGGTATTCAGTACATGAGCTTCATTTCATTTACCATTTTGTACCTAAAGTAAGTTGCGTTTTGTACGTTTGTTAATAGTAGCACTGTCTTTAACTTATTGGTTTAATACTTAGATATAGTCAAGACGAACGAAAAACATCAAACCTAGTCCATCGTCCAAGGGGTTCGTTGATCCAATCCTATGTGAGTGTTATTAACTCTCTCGACTAATTTTACGACTATTTTTTTTTTATCTTTTATTATTGTTTTCCTGAAGAAAAGTCATTTGTCCGAGAAATTTCAACTTTATTGAGTGACAATATTTACACTAAAACCTATTGTCATTTTTTTTTTATTTCTCGTTAAATGAGTTCACGTCGTCTGTCTTAGCTTATATAAGCTTATTATATATTTTTCCTTCGTTATTATAAGCTTAATATATATTTTTTCGTGATTTGATATCGAGGACTGCAAACCTAAGGCAATGAAAAAGGAGATTGACTTTTACAAGGCGCAAAAGGGGCACGTTGACCTCAAAACAGTTGTTCTCTTTCCTTACCAGTTGGCCATGATTGATGCCCATCTTCAACGTTCCGATCACATGGACGTAATTAAAATGTGGCCTACTGCTACCTATCCTACCTACACAGGTGCTACGTACAGGGAATTTGAAATTCTGAACATCAGTTATTAACGAACGATAATTGTACACCAAGTCAGACTGGACTGAGTATTGATCTGTATTAGCGAGATGCGTTGGCCGATTGGCAGGGATATTGCCCAATTACAGTTAAAAATGCATTAAAGTTTACCTCGTCACTCAAAAGTGAATGAACTGTGTTTAGGACATGTAAGTCAATAGTTTAAATGTACCGAGTGCAGCTCAAGCAAAACAATCGTAAACGTGTAAGCAGTAATCTGCAACAACTTAGTGACTACCTGGAACAACGAGGAAAAAACGTACGTTCTGTAGCTAGATTTTCTACATAACGTACCGATAGTGACAATTAGTGGATTTATATTTAGTATGAACCACACAAAGCAAGATACTTGCGAAAAAAAAAAACAGCCATATTTATATTTGTACTTGTTACCACATTCTTTACGCATATTTCCAAAAGGTTACATCGGTATCACGTTCCGGCCGATGGCAACTCACTCTCACGGTTTCGGCCGAGGAGGTGCAATTGTCATGCAAGACACATGTATATCTGGAGTCGTTGTGTGGCAAACCTTCATGCAATACCTGTCGACTACTGTTCTTTCTGTGTCCTGGTGAAGCTTGCCTGTGTCAGAAACTTCAAAAGGATGTAAGCAGCAGCGAACGCCGAAAGCTTCCCGCGTACGCAATGAAAAAGGCCGAACGCTACTGTGACATTATGTCAACAGATGCCGTTCCTGGTGGTGATACTGAAATGGACTTCGTCGTCTTCAGTATCAGGAACCTCGCTATGTGACTCGCAATAGATTCAATAACAAGGCGTGTACCACGATAGACGACGCATATATAAGAATATAGGCATAAAAGCTTGGTACAAAAGGGCGATCTGTCTGAGCATGTTGAAAAAATCTCATCTTCATGACGATGCTTTCACTGCAATAGCTTTTTTTCTTTTCGTAAATGCAAAAAAGAATATACAATATGTGACATTACATTACAGATATGCAATATAACTTGCCCAATATCACAGAATATTTTGCATCATCAATATATGTTAGTTAATTTTTTTCTCCGGTTTGGCCAGTCTCTAATTTTCTCAGATTGCTAAGGTGTGAATAACAATATTTAGGTTTAACTAATCTTGAAAAGCAATTAATTCGCAAGCTGCTTCGGGATCATTCAAAGGTTGTTTGTTATCAGAATATAGCTAACGCATTATCTGAACTTGAGGTGATCTGTTGGGGGCGTGTGATTTTATTGAATGTTTACGGAGGTGTTTAATCATGCCCACAACTTTCTGTGACGATCTGGATTTACAGATTTCATTTCAATTCCCAGAGAGACACAAAAGCAACGGCCTTCGCCAGCGAGCTTCCATTCCTTGTTAAGTGAATCAGGAATTCTTAAAAACAACCAAGCTTCACTTAAACACGTGAAGCGTTTCTGGTCTCATAAGCGAATTAGAGTTATAGGCGATTTTGTATTATTTCCTGTTTTCTTTAGCAAGTTTTTGTGATCTCAATGAGAATATTAGGCATAGGTGTTTCATAAATTTTGCCCTGCGCATTACGCGGGCTTAGTTAATGAGGCATCCACGTTATAATTCGTAGCTTCTTTGTCTGTTAAATTTAGAAACAAGTGGTGGTTTCGGTTCGAATCCGTTTAAGCTTAAGTACCGGATGTGAAACACGTAAAAACAATTTGCCTGTTGAAGCACCATAATGGATGGAAAAATCACGCGCTTGGAGGTTAGTGACTTGAGTCCGCTACCTAAGCCTTGTAAGCGATACGTTGAAGTACGCTTATGATAGTGTTTAAAGTATATTTCTTCAAAAAAATCTTATTAAGGTCTTTTAGTAGCGCGTAAGCATGCTATTCAGACGGATCGACACAAGTTGATTTGCTCATCGCATTTTGATCGGTGTGTAAAAAATAAGTTCTGCACAAACGGGTTTCCATATTTTGAAGAGATAATACTGTTTTATAAAATGTCGTTGCATTTGAGTTACTTACATATCTGTCTTGTCACAACTCTTTACCAACTTGCATCTTTAAATTTTACTCTTTAACGATTGCTTATTCATTTATGTGCAAATAACCAGCTCTCAAAGGTCAAACGACTCGGTAAACCGCCCCATAACATCTCGTCGACTCAGCTTTCTCGTCGCGAAGTTATCACGGTTTCGTTGAACGACTGCCGATACTGCCACGTCCACACATGATCAACTCATATTTGTTGCAGGTGTTGTGGGTGATGTATTGAATCCGACGGCTGGCTACTCGGTAGAAAGCACACTTCCGAGTCCAGGCCAATCTACGACATGAAAGCGACATGCGACTATTCGCTTAATCCCACCCGGAAATGTGGCCAATGACCAGGGTTTGGACTCTAACATTCAATACAATTGGGCCTCCAACGTCAGTTTTGTCACTGAGCTCTATCGGGATACAGCAACTACTACAATGGCCGTACCGCAAGGATAGCCACCAAACACAAGTGGGCTTCCTTCAATTCCTTTTCAATTTTCCTTTCAATTTTCTAACTGATAAAATTATAAATTGCACTGATGGCTTCTACGTATCGTTGGGCTTTAGCCAATACGGAGTTATACAACTTAACTGATTTTACGAGAGTAAAAAACAACATAAATTGATCAAAATTACGTGGTCTACACGAATGTTACTTGTGAGGTACAGTTTGTAGATGCGAGACTCACGATAACTATCCAATATCTTGTACATTGACACTGTGATGCTTACAGCTTCAGTAATGGGGTGTTACCAGATATTTTCGACTCACCTCCATCTGTGAGCAGAAGTCCTATTTTCCCGTTTGCCGCCAACATCCTTTCATAGACTTTTGCGCCAGCACCAGGTCCCCATGGATTTGTGCCTATCCAAAGTCTATCACTGCCTACGAAGAGTATATCATCGCCGTTTTGCGCTATTGGAACCGACGCGGTAACTTCATCTCTTATGACTCTGCCCTTCCCGTGTAACACCCCTATGCATGATTTTGGAACTGGGCAGCGGTTCTTAAACATTTGTCACAGGTGAGCATACTGATGCAGCCGAAACGGTGTGCGTCTAACTCAGCATACAGAAACATACAACTGTCTTTTTAACCCCGATAGGAAAACTTACATAAACACGATGCCTGCGTTGATGCTCGCGCCAGCCTTACCCTGCTTATCGAACAGGAGTCCCGGGTTTATGTATTTCGAATTAGCCCGGAGTAGCTTTCCAGCTATTTTGATTCTTGTCAATCCTGTTACCTATGTACAGTTTCCCCCTAGCAACGTTTCGGTACAGCCGTCACCCCTAACGTGTGCAGTGGTCAAACGAAAAACAGAGTCTAATTTGAAGAGAAATCGCTACGATTTACGGTGCGATGATAAAGGCGTGCTAAATAGCGTTCAAAAAAAGAGGTGAATCCTTGGTAAAAGGTAAAGGCGTTCAGCAAAAATTTACCAAACTGGCCAATCCGGCGACCACGTCCATTCTCGTAAAAATAACATCGATGTAAAGGACTACGAAAGCGAAGATGAGTTAATCTTCTTGAAATGATTATGGACTGTCTACAAAATTTACTCTACAAATTTAGCTTAACGATTTTTTAGTGTTATCTTCCCTTTAAGCCTTTTGACAACAGCCAAAGGTTAACTTAGGTAGTTACCGCAATATTATTTTGTAAGTATTCCAGTAGGGTTGTCGTAAAATCAAGACTTATACAAGTCGCCCCGGTTTCCCTAAAACAAATTTAACGAAGCTAACTTGAATGAAAATGAAGATAGATTATTTATAGATAGGATTGCAATATTGCTGTAAATATTATCGTGCTTATATGCGTTTCGTTACATCCAAATATATTTAAAAAAAATTCCATATTTAATGAGAAGAAAACATTTTGCGGACGTCACGAATCGTCAAATCTGTGTATCAATCCTTTGTTAAGTCATACATTTCACGCAACATGGACAATTAGCAACAAAGTTTTCATTTATACATGAAATAATTCTTGTATTACCTGTCCTACACTCGCTGTCGTTGTTCAACAGCACGCGCTGTCGTAGCCATAAAGCGCATACAGTACGTGTTAAGTCTACATGGCCTGACATAGGTGACATAAAAGGCGTAATCCCTATCGACACAGCGAAATAATGTTTTGTTATTGGCAATGTGTATCTTAAATTGGGTTAGAAATAAGCAACACTAGCAGGCCAAACTGTTAATTGTTAGCCATTTATTTAGTGTTAGCGGACCAGTACAGCGGATTCCCCGATTATAGTTGTGTTGTACTAGCTTTATTAAATCAAATAATAAGCTAAGATTATACGTGATTAAATGTAGAACAAAACCGATTCCCCTTATTAGAACTACAGGTTCAATGTACCAGACTGATTTCGATTCGAAGCATCATTGTCGATCAGCCAGCGTGGTTAATAGCAAATCACCGTACTTATTTTTTTATAGTAGTTTATTGAAAGAAGAGTAATAGTAGAGTAGTAAAGCATCCCCAAGCAACGGAAACGATTTCTGTCTTTTGTTTTTATTTTCACTGCGTATATCGTGTTCGTTCAACGGAGTCTTGCTTCAAGTCGATAGATTGTAAGGAAGTCGACAAATGGCTAAGCGCTTGACGACGACTAGATTTTTTTTGTTTGCACAGGGGTGGATTGCGGGAGTGCAATGTCTTGGAAATCATAGAATTAGGCAGTAAATGTCTAAATGCATCAATGAGATCTTTGATCAAGCCGACCGTTATGACTCGTTACGGTTCACGGCAGGGGATAGATAGAATCGACCAGGGGCTAATTGTTCACCCTCAAGCTCCACAAGTTCAAAACAGTTGGGAATCCATTGTTATACTTCTAGCAGCTTCATAAAGGTGTGATTTATCTTACTATAGCTAAAGTAAATGTTTTAAAAGTGTCAAGGTAGAGAAGTTGGCTATAGGAGCATTTCTATATGGCATCAGCATACCTTTACTAAATAAAGATTCACTTGAGGTCATTTTTCAAGATACTATTATTTTAACGCCTACATTGACTATGATTAGTTATGCTAAATTTCTAGTGTTAGAATCTAATCGGGTAGTTAAGTGAGGAAGATGTGGAGAGGGATATCTGTAGGTTGTGTAAGTACGAGCGTACTTTTTATTACTAATCAACACGTCCTAACAATACAGCTAAGGTAGTACGCATCTACTCTAAGGGGATATAAAAAGAGCCTTGTGAAAACAGTGAGCAAGTTTAAGCTAAATGGTAGATGCGTACTCTCTGTGTTTGGGCTGTTTCGCCCCTAAGCTAGCCTGATGCAGTGTACATCAACTCATTGGTACAATGTCCAAAGTACGCAACAAGGAATGATAAGTCGGATTTTTTAAGTAAGTAACAGTTTCACCTTGGATCACTTTAGCTTACCCAAATATCACTGTACCTGTAATCAAATGTAGATTAGTACAATATACGGGAATCACCATGCAAAAGAAAATCTATTTATTTCAACTTGAAATAAAGGAAATCAACACAGATATAATCCCCCTAAATAATAGCTCTCCGTACGGAACTTTGTTTTGTTTGTATGAGTAATACAATTATTAAATGGTAAAATATTCGTGTTTTTAAGTGTAATTTCTGAAGCGACCAAGCGGTCTTCATATCTTGAATCTCGATGTCTTTACTAGGGCCGCTATTTAAGGTTTCGTTGAAAATGTAGCGCTAGCTAATTCAAATGGTTTACTACCGCCTATATTGAGCTAATCTAGGTGCATTTGCTCAAACATAATTTTGTACCTCGAACATTTGCGACCAAAAACGAAAACGTTCAAGTATCCTTAGCTTAGGCCTAAGCAATTCAACTGCTGGAGGTGAGCACGGTAGTTATCAACAATCTATTAGCTCCTCTACCTAAAACTGAATAAGCTTAAGTAAGTAAGAGGTTTTGAAAGAAATTCTGCCACAGTAACTAAGCTTTTTGTTTGCGTCTTTTGCATAGCTCTATTCGACAACAGTCGCGTATTTAAGATCACTGCAATCGGCATCGATATATACAGGCCTAAATGTAAGGTTAAATAAAGATTGTTATGCGTGTATGGTTATAGCAGTACGTTTAACAGTATCAATGCTCTGTGAAAAAAAAACTTTACAGTTGTATCATTTTCAGAAACATGCGTAGCATCTAGATAAAAACGGCAAATAAATCGAAGAAAAACTCGTGCTTCTGTTACAGCTTATACGTTGAGATCGATAGTACTTCAATGATCACTTTTGTCCTAAGGCCCTGCGATGCTTTTATCTTTCCGGTTGGGTTCCTACATCACGTAAACGGCCATTGTCAGTAGCACCAAGAAGAGTGAGACTGTGCGTTCTATTATGAAATTTCTATTTTTAACTTTATTTATGATTCCAACACATGTTGGCTATGATGTCATAATTTATCTACGTCACAACTGCGAACGAGACGAATACAATGATACGTGCATAACAAACACTGTCATTTACTCGCGTCATGTTCCGTAGTCAAAACGCAAGTAAGCAAAAAGCATCTAAATCCAGCCGAGCTAACACATAGTCGAATGGCAATACGTAGGTACTGCTAACTATTGGCCATTCGGAAAGACATAAGCGAAGGCGTTGGCAGACTGGAACAAGTGGACTTAAACCTGGCGTATAAATGCTATTTCCTTTTGTTATTGAGCCCCGTCTCACAATAATGTAGGTATGTATAGTTTAGTTTTAACAGTTCATTCAACCGAGCTCAAAAAATACACGTGTTCAGATAAACAGCGCATTATGAATATATCATAATGGCCTGTCGAATGGGACTACTTTTTTCTGTTGCAGATATAATATTATAATCATTACTTTTCTTGAGGTTTCCAAATACCTGTAAGCAGCGCTGACGTGAGATAGAATCTAGCAAGATCCATCTAACCATAGAGCAGAACGGATCGATCTCTAACGAAGGACTATCATCGAGTTAAATAAAATAGACGTAACTGCTGTTGCATTTAAAAATATTATATAACATAGCGCCACTTGTTGATAATAAAACTTGTACATAATGTGCTGTGATTTAATCAAAAAATGCGCAACTTTTATATCATATTCCAAGCACTTTCTTATACGGCTCTATGCTTATAAAATGCTCAACTTTATCTACAAGTCGCCGGAAAGAAAAAATAAGACAAATTGTCTCAAAATCTTAGTAATCTTTTACCCCACAAGCCTGGACCCAGAAGATATCCGATATTCTTTTACGTCCATATGTGTGCCAAATACTATTTGCTTTTGAAGACCTGTCTGTCATTCAGCCGTTTTGTTAGGTTCAAGTACTAACTTGTAATATCGGTCCTTTTCATGTCTCATTTTATGATCACTTGTTAGGTATTGCAGCGATGCTAAGTTTTATTTTTTTTAAGCTAGAAATCTTTGGACCAAAGTAAAATGCTCGTCTTTATCTCATTATCCTACCCACGGAGTTATGGCGACCGCTTAGCTGGATGTTTTGGTAAATAGCCATGCTTAGTAGCGCTATTGTACGATGCAGGTTTTCACAGTCACTTAACAGTTTGAGAGTTTTTTCTTTTATTGCATTTTACCCTCTTACTATTTTACCAGATGGAAAATCAAGACTTCCAAACTGTGAAATGCATTTTTTAAGCCGTCAATAGACTTTTTCCTTACCCTGCATATTCTAGAAGTGACAAAAAAGAAACGGTATCTAATCACGCGTCTTTCCTATTGGTCTCTTCCACATGCAACTTGGTAAACGACGGAAAAACATATGCCATTCTTTATTTGTTTTACTGATTTAATAAAAAGATAAACTTTATTCGCGTCTCCTCTAGTTTCTTCATTTGCATTTTCTGCGGTATTTTTCCTATTCCCGACATTGAGTTTCTCACATTATTGACAATTTTTTCATTCCTTTCATTTTCACTTTTCGATTTTATCATTTTTTATCCACGATATTTCGTTTTCACCTTCCCTCTTTATATCCATATTTCTCGCAATTATCCTTTACTCACCTGTTTTAATCTCTACAATAATCATATTACAATGATACACATGTACATACAATTTAACGTTTCTCCATACACACACAGATGTCAGCAGACGACGTTCGGAGTAAAAATTTAAAATCGCTCTATGTTTTCTTTATTTGCGATAGTTGTTGCCGGAATTTACTGTAACGTACCTACTCCATCCCCCCTACCTATAGCCAGTGGTGTCGTCCTGCCTTAGTCTCATCGTCCGTCGTTCTATAAAGACATTTTTTTCAGCTTGACAAGCGTTCGCTCGCATTTGATTTTCTATACTATACTAGCATGCTGTTTTCGGTAATTTTTGCGTTGGCAGGTGCTTTTTTCATAGTGCCAGCATTTGCCTCGGGATAAAACACATATTGGCCCCGTCGGCAATAATAAAAAACTTACCTCATAATGTTAGATTTTAAAATAAGAATGGTGAAGACCATCGGTAGTTTTGCCATCGCTGTTATCTAGTTATCACTATTGATATTTCTATTGGATTCTCGTTCATCCTCTCAACATTCTTTTTTTTATAGGGTCAACTCTTTGGGTCACTAATTCGCCCTGTATCAATACCTTATGCCCTACCCTGGATCGGATTTCTTCCATTTTCCTCTATACAAGAAGTGAAATATTTGCCAATCAGTTCGGCAAATAGTGTTCGCACTACAGTGAGCGAAATTTTTCTTTCCATCATCTTTATATATATATATATATATATATAAGCTGAACACAATCGGCGTGTGGTGCTGGTCTTTTCAAATGCAATCTGTCGAAAAGGTCCTTGCACCTTATCTGGATGCGCCACATGAATTATACACACACATCTTGGCACATTGATTGCATTTTCTGCGCTCAATTGTTCAATAAATGACATTCAATTTTTGTTATTTCTATCCTTATTCGTTTCTGCCTTACACAATTAGACACCCATTCCGGTAACGTTGTTTACAGACGTTTAAGGTATGTCTTTTCCGACCACGATAACTTTCTCGTGACACCGTTTTATCCACTCCCCCACCTAACCATTTATCCGCTCATCATCAATAGGTAATTCACATTATCCATATATCGTTCTTCAAGTACGTACACGCTTTTATACACTGCCATCCTTCAATGACTTTGTTTGCTTTTACATAACTTTGAGTCTGCGACCGTTACTTTGGTGATCATTGTTTATAGTAACCGCTTAAATCGTCGTATTTATAATCATCACTCACCACAACTTCTACATCGATGACCTTTAATAATTCCATCAATTTTGTCGTAATGCTTCGTATACATGTAATCTCTATATCCACTATGAGTATCTATATAAGTGTACGTTGTTTGTTACGCCTCCTGCTTTGTCTTTTTTTATCTTTCAAGAAAACCCAAACCATTGAAAGTCTTATTATCTTCAATATTATACTCCATTTACAGAGCTATTAGTATACATATATATTCTATGCTATTATCATTACTAAAACGCCTCTCACCTGTCTCTCAGAAACCGCATATGTGTAAGTAGTTTGTACGCCGAGTTAAATGACCTTCCACTTCTTTTGCCAACTCCTGTCTTCGCTCAGTCGCCATTCATTCAACATGTCGGACCTCCTTCTTTCAAATACACAGTATCGCTCTTGAATGAGCGCGAAGCGGAGACCCTGCAGAAACTATTACGGCCTGCGACCAGCTGTCGCGTCCCTGTCGTAGGACCAACTACTGAAGAGGCAAAGTTTTCAAGCTCTGTCACGCACTCCTATATTTCCATTTTTCCCGCTTGTTATTATTATGTACGCAATGATTATAATAAAATTATTAATACACCAAAATACACACCTGTCACTCCCCTACTTTTGTATTATCATCTAGACGAGTACATTACCTATTGGGGCAACATAACTCCCCCATACGAGATACGCAACAAAACGTAAACTAATGTGCTTGTTCTGTCGACCGTCCCTCAGCTCGTTTCTAAACCCTACCGTTCAACCCAACCTTCCTCTGTTTTTACATTGCTTACTGCATCTTATCATAGATTTCGCGAAATGCCGATTCAATACAGCGCTTTAATTCGGCGTAGCTCACAACGAGGACGTTCTGTTCGTCGCGTGAAACCAGACAGATTTTGTCCTCTACACCAGCGTCAAGCTTGTTTAGGCACTGCACAACATGGGCCATATCTAGCCAGGGTTGGCCCTCCTTTGTGCACTGGTGGAAAAGAAAGTCGCGGAAGAGCTTCAACATATAACGGTCGCCAGTTTCACTCCACGTCGTATCAATATTAAGTTCTGGCCGTTCGTTGATCGCGCCAAGCTTGACAAGTAGGCGGAACAAGCGGCTACTATCAACCTCTTTCGCCAACTCGGCTTCAAGGACGTCGCCACGCATTTGCGCAGCGTCCAGTTGCGTGTAGAAACGTGCTCCAATCATTGGCATAACGTCGTTGATTGAAGACACCCGTGGCGGCATGCTAAGTAGTAGCACAAGCAGATTGCGCAGATCAGATGAATAATTCTTAGTCACCAACTCCATTGACGATTCCACAAACTGATACGCAGAGGACGAATTACACGCCAGGCAGAGTATAAGTCTGCCTAGGTGAGCTAGGTCTTCTTTCTGATAACAATGTACCATTGCTGCGGTCCGCTGGTTTCCAGCTCCGCCGCCAGCTTGTGCAGAATCCAATGTGATCACGTCTACAATGGCAGCACAATTCAGCCGTAAGCGGGACTTACCCGCCGAGCTTAGCAGTACCTGAAATACCCCAAGGGGCAGAGGTATATGAAAAATCATGTCAGAATAAGTTTCATTAGTGCTCAAAAAAATCCTACATAAATGTAACAAAAGTAAATTCAAATGAAAATGGGAACACTAGTTATTTAAATATATAATATTAAAATGAACAGCGTAAAAATCTATTGTGTATTTATATGTAGTTGTGTAGAATAAATATGCAGCTTGCGATATATCTGCTATTATTATTACTATAAATTCTAACTATAAGAAAGTTATTTTGGTAAACGCGCTAAGCTGCACGTAAAACCCTCGTTAAAACCAGCTTGGTGCGTGTAGCTTTGATAACTTTTATTGTTTTGTCATTCCGTAGGTTGTTATTTTGCAGAGCTTGAAAATGGTCTAGTTACCATACTAAGATTTTCTAGGTCCCTGAATATATCGAATTTTGCTCTAATTTTTTGCCTGCGTCGATGTTTTCTTTAGGATACGAACGCCATATATCAGAACAATAGAAAGACTCAAGGACAACTAAATCGCTATGTATTATAACACTTCCTTAATAATAAATAAAGGAAAATCATGCTACACATTCAACGCCCGGATATACTCAGTACTGTATATGGATTAAGTACATATTCAAGCTAAGTTTTTGCAATTGATTTTTAGTTTGTACAAGTTTGAAAAACCACGATGGAACATTCGTCAAATGCCTCAGAAACTGGAAACCTTTATCGGCTATTTCAATGCAATCCCCAACTCCCCTTCCATATGCGCTAGCTGCATAGATCTGCTTTTTCTAAATCCTTGTTGGTTACATCTAATGATCCTCTTTGACGAAGATGATACACGATGTGATGGAACGTAATATTCTCAATGATAACACACTAATCGGCTCTCGGGCTAAGGAGTTTTAATTGTCAGCTTGGGATTTGTCAATGTACGTGTTTAACAAGTGAATGATAAGAACAATGAGATACAATTCATAATCTAAGTGCAGCACAGCATGAAGAAACACAGCCGGAGCTGTTACAAGCTTTTTGTGGAAAACCGGATCGAGGCTGCATTTGAGGGAAAAGTCCTCATTGATTATAATCTATTCAAATGTGGATATCGAAGAATAGTCAATCTTCTCTCCATCATCCTTGTTTTGTTTCGCGAATCGAAACCTTCACTATAAAAATAGTTACGGTGCGTTCACCTTGCTGGGATCGAGGCATCTGATGGCAAGATTGGCGGCATGAACGGTGCGTAAAGCCGAACTAAGTTGTACAACGTATGTCCAGATGAGGCTTTCGGGTAGAAGACCGTGACCTTGCCGTAGCGAGCCATCCTGAATGGAGAAAAAAGCAAACAAAAGAAGTTAGTACTGCGAAAATAAAAATCTACTAATCAACTGTATGTCTTAAACCATTTGAAACAGTTACGCATTACGAACTTTACAATGGATAAAATAGAGATTCAATATTGGAACCGGTGAGAAACGTAACTAGTGATAACCTGATGTAAAAACTTCGTTCTCTCTCAAAGGAGAAGTTTGGTTAAATAAAGTGTCAAGGTCATTGAGTGCCAGTACTATTTGGCTACGAAGAATACTTGATAAGCCTATTGCCTGAAGCCTTTAACATAAAGCTCTTAAAGGTGGCTCGTACTGGGTGTTGCTGAAGGCCGCGGCCACCGACTCGGTTCTTCGCCTGTTGCTGGCCCATGCCGTTGTGAGTTGCAGGCGTTGTATTGTAGCCACCTGCAGCGCCGGATGCCCCACCACCATTTCCTGCTCCCGAGGCCCCCAGCCCGTTGAAATACACCTGCTTCATTGTCTGCGCTCCCGCAAAGAAGTCGTATACGAACACAACCGAGTTGTCGCCAAACGCTTTCGTCGTGAACAATTCCCGTAGTTGAACGAGGTTTGAATGTTGAATCTAAGAAGTCACAAGAACAATAAAATCAAGAATACAATTGTGTATTAAAATCAAATATAACAGTATCAAGTATATTGCAACTTGGTGTCTTCATTGATTTACAGAATATCATAGTTTCAAAATATAATTAGCACCTTAGAAAGCAAGAAAAAACCGGCGGGTTTACATATTTTCAATAAATTACACAAATATTAGCGATATTCTTACACAGAGCATAATCTATGCCATGTTTTGAGCGTTAGCGAGCTGCCACAACAGTTAGTCATGTTTTGTTCGCAGTTCAATCAAAAGTGTCAATGTTTGCTTACCAACTAAATTAATTACTATTCGTTAGCGTCACAACAATTTGTAGACCGGGTACGAAACATCTACTGAACGTTTCATGAGGGCCCAGTTTTATCGTTATCATATTTTTGTCATCTGTCGGTGTTCGGTTTTCGTAACCTCTGCCGGCCTTGATCTAAGCTTAATCGAATTAAGCAGCATAGAAATCACACAGGTATTTTCAAAGACCTACGTGATTATCAGCAGAGCGCTGGATCACATTGACTAATCCACATTAAAATTAAGACGTATTTTTGCTGACGCAAGCAAATGTCCGTATTGCGTTGAGTTATCCTTTAGGATACTCTACCACATTTTAATGTTGTAGCACCTTTGCAGTCGTTGTCTTGCGTAAAAGTTCAGCTAAAAAAGAATCTCTGCGCATACAAAGCGTAGAGTTGTGGATCCAACATTATAAGAGATCATTGATCTAAACTGGAGAGGCCGTCCCTTTCATGCACAGTACTCATGTCTGTGTGTGACCGAAAAGGTAGCAAAAGCAAGTATAAAGTATATAAAGTAATAAATAAAAGTATATAAACAAATCAGCAAGTATTAGGCTCATTCAACCAAGAACATGTCGATGGTAAACTGCGTCAAATGATTCCATTACGAATACACATAAAAGCGCTTTTCAAAGAAGTATTCTTCTCACCTTTTTCCAGTGATCAATAATTTCAATGATCGTCTTCGTCGAACTAAGTCGAAAGCCATGTATCCTACGTAGACAGTAGACGAGTCCGGTTTTAACGTTAGTTGCCCTATACACCGAGGTGACGTACCCGTAACAGTGGCTCTTATTCACCTGAGTCTCTAACGGGCAAATATTCGTATACGCGTCGATATGTTGTGGAAGATCAGGGAAAAACTCTGCGTTTACTCGTGAGTTCAACAACGCAGCCCTGTACGTCACGAGTGTATGTTTGCATTTGGGAGAACGTTAATAAGAAATGAAGTTAGATCTGGATTAACGCATCCTCAATATGGACAATCTTTAACTATAATAATATCAAATCAGTCCTATACATATACATTAACTTTTATTGAAACCAAATCTAAGTATCGCTCCCACCATCTGTTAAGGTCGTCGCCGTCGTTGAACGAGCTCCATGACATTATAGAAATCCAATATTGGTATTGTATTTTTGGTAAATTAAAATGTAAATTCTTTTCGCGTTTTTTTTTGCTTTCGGCATATTTTTTAGCTTCTTCTGTTGAAAACAAGCTAAAGCTAACCAACAGACTATTTTCTGAAATCTCACCTACTAAGAAGTTCTAGACGCAGTTCATCGGACATGAAAAATGATGGCGCGTTGGCTTTCGGCTTCATATGTTCGACATGGGCGGGCGGACCGGGAAACATGTGAAACGCGGGAGGTATCATTTCAGGGGCTGACGCAATTGGTACTCCACTTGCAGTAGCCAGACCCCCAGTAGCTGCAGTAGTCATTTCCGCGACAGCCGTGTCTGGTGTTACCCCAAGTGCAGTTGATTCACCTCCGTTTTCATCTCCGTTACCGCCAGCCGGTTGGTAGAAGTAGGTTGTACCTCCCAAAGATTCCTGCAGGAAACACAACATAAATTAGCATCAAGCAGCATGTCTACTTTAAGAAAATTACTGCTGATTAAGACGTAACAGTACAGCATGCTGAATAGTATAAGAATAACGACATGATCTCTAGCTATCATACAACTTGCTCGTCTGCACGTTAAAAAGCATACACTGCTTTAATATGTTGATGATCTTTCTCGGCAAAGAAACATACGAAGGCTAAATTGAATTAAGATCAAATTACGAAAAGTAGAGTAATATATTTTAGCCAGAAAAAACCTCCACATTCTTGTAACGTGACAGTATTTGTTCGAAATTTTATTTATTTGACACATCGCTCTAATAGGTAAAATCCCGAGGCTTAAATTAACATTGCCATAGCTTAACAGGGGGTGTAATTCCTATGTTATGCTTTTCTTTAATGGCGTCTAAATGAAATTCCTCTGATTGTATGCGGATATTTAGTGCACATAGATTTTTCTCCGCGGCCAAATAAAATCTTGCCTATTGTGGCGCTGCAGTGCAGTTTCATACGGGTGCAAACGGCCTAAATTTCGCAAACTGCGTCATACAGTGAGTAAAGACAAATGAACAGCTCGACCCATAGATAATTTGAATTTCAGAGAAGTAACGGATTGTTGTTTCGCAATATCATAATATTAAAAAAATCTACCGTTATAGATGTCATCAGTCAGTTCCTAGAGAATATTTCCAATTTTTTCTGTAAAACGAAATGTAAATGAATCATAAAATAACAGACAGATTTTTTTAGACTATTAGAATAACGTCAGAGATATGCATTACAAAACATATTCCAAGAATAGAAGAAAGTGTCTACTCAAGACACATATAGTCTCCGACAAAAAAGTGGGATCGGTTCTACACTCGTCCAAAGCGGCATTGCGCCTCAGGCGTTCAAATTTCTGATAGAAGTAGCTTTTAGCCAGGCAAGAATAGCTGTCGTATTCAAATTATTCAAGTATGTTTTAATTGCAAAACTATACTGTCTACTATGGTTTAACTATAATATATCTAGTAGAGAATATAGAAGACGGCGTACTGTGTAATAATGTATACATAACGCATAACAGAAAAGACACAAGTATTTCTTCTACGCTCTTTAAGAAAGGTTTTCACTGAGGACTGGCTATGAAGAATAGACCCTAAATTAAAAAACCTTCGTCGAATGAGGCCGACCTAGCCAGACGTCTCATTAACGTGGTTCCCCATTGTATAATCAATTTTTATGTAGTTTTACCCGAACTAATTACGTTATCCTATTGAATGAGATGGAAAATGAGTAATTTATACCCATCATTAACTTCACTCCTTTTAACTTTCGCAAAGAACAACTATAAAAGCATCTAAAAAGATGCCTTTATAGAATATTTATTCCTAATGGCCCTTATCAATCCTGTGTTAATGGAATTTTTTTGTACTGCTTAGAAACGCAAATAAAAACTTATAATCATATATCACAGTAATAGGTGAAATCTAGATACACGTACTTGATACATGCCCGTGGGAGTAGCATATTCCCCTCCGTTGACGGTTAGTGGCGAAGGATTCCTTATGTATGACCTGCGGGCAATCACTGGCGAATTGTCAGGGCTATCCCGATCCCTTAATAGGTGTCCAGCGGGACCACTTTTGCTGAATGCGCCAATGGGCGCACTCAATGAGTGTGTCATAGGCTGGCTAGAGACATTGTTTAGACTCGACGAACTGCCTCTTGATGAAACCGGCACGAACTCCTGAGCGTTGACGTCTTGCATGGAGAGGTTCGATAGCGACGTGGCCAACGGAGCCTCCTTAGGCATTCGCGTCGCCTGGAGCGGCCGTAAAAAGCCGGCGTTAGAATTAACTATCGACGCATCGGCTCGATACCCCATCGCCGAGTGTGGCACGTCGCTGACCACGGACGCGGCGCGCATTGGCGAGCGTGTTGTTTGCACCGGACACTGCAATATAGGACGATACTCTAATTGCAAGGGAGCCAACCTCTGTAAACCAGCTTCAGTAACAAGAAACGGAGTCCGAGAGGGAGTTGGACCCGAAGGAATGGGGTAATAATATTCACTAGCGGGGTTCCTCACAACTGGCGTTAGACCCTCTGGTTGCTGTGGTTGGTACAGATTAGAGGAGCCACTTGGAACGTAAACAGCATGAGGGACAGCCTGCATTTGGTACGCTGTTACAGAGGAAACTTGCTCACGAAGACCTGGCTGTGGTGGCAAAACTTGTGATGAAGGCGGCACTAATTGAGGTGGTAACGACGCCGGCGGTGCCGATGCCGACGGTGGTGGTGGTAGGGGCAAAGCAGATGGAGGGGGAGAAATAAAATTTGCCATTTGGCCACTTGGGTAGAACTGAGCCACTTGGAAGTTTCCAGGGGCATAGCCTGGAGGAGCAACTTGACCAACTTGACTGACTTGGACAGGCGCCTGCAACAAGGCTGATCTTAGCAAATAATTTCCTCTGCCGATTTGTGTTGAATAGAAACAAGCTCATTCACACGAACATATACGCAGACTAAAAAAACACATATTCACAACACTTTCTTTCACGCACACAACTACATATGCTCATTCAACTGCAGTAGGGACACTGTCTCTTTATTAATTAATGATGCAGTAGATGTTTTCCTGATCTGAAAAAGCCGAAATGGAGAATGTCGCAAGTACAGTTGCCCTCAGATGATAACGTACAGGACAAAACAAACAGCTGCCGATAAGACCAAGTACCATGTACAGCGTTACCAATAAATCGCGTGTTGCAATTTAGCTATCCAAAACAAGTAGAAACAGATACATCGGTTCAAATGAGCCACCTCTGAAAGGAAGCCACAGACTGCTCCTGGGAACATCATTCAATTGTAATAATCGATTCAAGATTTTTATCAAGTATCTAAATAATGGCAGTATATATACTAATAATAACACGATCTAACTGGTAAACAGGTTACGCCATTGTAGTGTTGATCGCACAGTCATCATTGCAGCCATTATTTGGGTGACTGGTGCTAAGGATCATTAGATCAGGTAGACCTGCCACAGTTGTGCCAATGACCGTAAGACATATGAGTCTCAAAATATTAGCTTTGAAGTTTATCTTATTAACAACTACCTGCAGCGTTGTTGGGCGTACATTTTTCAAAGCAGTACAACTAATAGCTAACGACTGTGGAATCTAATTTTCTATGCTACGTGTGAACCAGGAGAGTTCAGGTGCTACGTGCGCTACGCAACTAAGTGACGAGTAAATCGAGTTCATCAATGACTCAATGAACATGAACTAATAGTACATATAAGGAGAATGTGCGTTCAGTCTGTACTCGGTTCCAAGAGATGGACCTAGATTTGAATGACAATTTAAATTTGAGTTTCATGCATGCGTCCCATCTGTCGCGTGGCTAATGCTGCCACCACTATTTTAAAAGAGCCGCTAACAACTCTATCGGTCGATTTTTAACCTGAACAAAGTAGACGAAGATACATATGATTTTTTGTGCTGTACGGTGCTGCCATTTTTTTAAAATGACCCAAGGATCCTAGGGAATCGTTATCGACATGTTTTTCGAGCTTGACGCTTTCCAGTGATCGTTATCATGTCTACGTTGGAGGCACAACCATTGGACAGCACATCCACGTGCAATTCTTAAGCACCACCTTAATAGGACAATGAATGTAATACAGAATGAAGATATCGTACTGTTATCGCACCTTTGTCGGGGGGCTTCGGCATGGTGGAGCATTGTACCGTTTTCGGTAACAGCAACGGAAAAGCCCGTACAGGACACTTTAGAAAATAATGTCATTAAAAGCAGGTTATGAAGGTATTTGTATGTAGATCATTCATGGAAATCTCATTACAAAACATCGGTCACAGTAAGTTATACAACAAATTAAACGAACACAATAAGGAGGAAAAGTGCACGGGTACGAATAATAAAACTGTATAGAAAGAATATGGAATAAGAAATATATCAGTTAACGGCAAGACAATATTGCATTTCCGAAGAGTGTAACATTACGAAAGCAACACTTACGATGTAAGAACTGAGCTTGGATTCCGCGGGCAAATCGTAGCCTGTGAACAGAACCTCCTCCGATAGCAGGGAATCTGTGGCACAATTGACGAACGATAGAAAAATCATCAGCTGTTAGCCAGACGTGAGAATACTTAAATGTATCACTTTTTTTACTTGTTAGTATTCTAGACAAATGGTTTTCTTTAGAAGAGTGTCAAAATGAATGCATTGCAAGTGCGCGTCTACTCTATTTACATACTTTATAAACTGCTCATTAATTGCGAATACGACTTTAACCTTAAACTATAATTTTACGGATTTCTTTAAAACCGTGTCATATGAAGGTTTTGTATTTTTATTCAGCAAAAGCTAAATAAAACAACACCGCGAAAAATCTACTTATATGTATACGCCAATATATTTTCATGTTAAGATCTCCTTTGATAATTTCAATCTGTAGACATTTCACTTAAAGCCTCGACGCTATCAGAAACGTCGCTAAAAAATAATCCATTTGGACAATGTGGTAAATTAAATGACTCTCATACACAACGATAATGTGCAATATAATATGTAAATAGGAAACACCATTCAATATAAATGTTCTGTATCGACCATACGATTTCGGCGTTGAATAAATAGAGAAAAGAAAAGAAAATAAACAAATAATCGTTTTATAAACGAGCACATAATAGAATGTGTGTAACTGGTCGTAGAATGACACAGCCTTCAGCTCAATAACGATCGACTAACCTATAATGTCAATTCGCTATGAAAAGGTCACGTGAACCGTACTGAAGCAAAAGGCTGTCGTCGAAACAACAAACTGTATTTATACATATCACAACTCGAATTTCCGTAGGCGTTATCATCGTATGCTGCACGGGCATTAATATACAGATGATATTAAAAAAAGCCTTTAAGAAAGTAGACTGTGTTATAAGTGTGTTTAAACTGCCGCCGTGTCAATTTAATGGTCGAGTATTACTTCAAATAATACACACGTATACTTATATTGATATTTTCTGCTCACATATTTCAATAGAACAGACAGCACAGCTCAACCCAGTAACATTCTCCGACGCTAGAGTATTATGATCTAAACCGCCATATCGTTCAGACTAAAGGTTTTGAGAGAATCATGATAAAGTTGAATCAGATAATACTAACCTGTCTTTCTCTTAATCCTGATGAGAACGAGTTAAACCCTACCTTAATTTCCTACCCAACCATTGATAAGTCTTCGCCAGCTTGCCCTTGGAACGGTCTTATTTCCTTTCTAACATTAAAACTAATATTTGAACCTAGCTAAGGTTGTTGAGCACCGCTGAAAGCTATCATGAGACATCGTTCGGATATATATATATTACTACCGTATTATTATAATACAAAAAAGGAGATGTGTTCCAGTTCGGTTCATCAATGAATACATCTTACGTGCAGTGAAAACAGACATAATTATAAAAACACCGAATAAAAAGCAATCAGTGCTGTCACCTGTAAGCATCTAAGGTTTGTGGCTCTAAAACTGTTAAGAGCATTTCGCGCCTTCACCCTATTTTTCTTTTTTCTGATCCTTTACCGTTTTCTATTGTTCTTGGATAACTACCCGTTCAGCAGCAGCAGCAGCAGCAGATAGCGAGCACTTTGTTCGCCGGACTTCGCAACAACTCACCAATGACGTCACTTGTACCAGCCATGGGAAGGGCACACCCTATTAGAACTTTATACCATTTAGTGGTCAGCTTTAGGTAAACTTGTTGGCCATTGGTCTGCGGCTTATTGCTCTGTTCTAGAGCCCATTACTGGCATCATCAATTGTGCTTACTGTCTCTTGTTGCTAATGTTGTATCACATAGACACAGGTGCTGTTGCCTTCGGAAAATTCCGAGGTGAGCACTCTACATTAAGGAAACAGTGTTGCCGATGTCTTCGTCGGCATGCTGTTGCTGTCTATGTGGCGACCATGTCCAATGTGCGATGGACTTGGCCTCCTTCAACAAGCCACATAAGCGGTCACCGAACCGTGGGTGGATAGAAGATCCATTCTACTCGCTACGGCATCAGCAGTCCAAGTCTCTGTTAGACAACAGCAGCAGCCGCGTCCCCGGCGAAATGGAAATAGGCATCCGCCAAAAAAACGTCGACAGAAATTCGGACAACTCTGGGCAGCACCGTAGCCCACCGTTGGCAACAAAAATAACGAAAGCTTGTGTAGAGATGACCAAAGCGAAGAACACCATACTGATGAATGTACATAAAATGTATCGTTGGGAACTTTGTTAGAACTAACTGCATTTCCATTCAAATAACAACCTATTAACACAATACGTAACTTCCAAACCTTCCAAACACAATTCTTTCTGTCTAAAACTGTTGCCGCTCTCTTTTAAGCTGCTACGGGGACAATATGGAAATTATAATGTTATTGATGAAAGTTGACGCTACATTAAACAAGAATTTGACCGCGCCTTACCACCTGAAATCCTGACAGTTTCTTAAGGTACCCAGGTCACCCATACCAATAAACGAATATTTTACGCACCGTACCGCCCTCAACCATTGCTTCACACAGCCAACCTTTAGGTTTCGTACGTAAACCCCAGCTCACATGTCCCTATGCTTAATGGTAGACAAACCCTTACCACTAAGACAGCACAAGAACGACCCTTCGTACCAGGCGTAAGAAGTGTTCAGTGACCTCTTAGTCCGTTTGATCGACTGCTCGTCACTATTGACTCACCATTGTTGCTGCCTTGATTCGGCTGCTGATGGGGTGACGAATGGTGCTGGGAATGCTGTTGCTGCGAGTGAGGCGGTGGAGGCTGATGTGGCGGCCCATGTTGTTGCTGTTGTTGTTTATTGGAAATTCGGTCGGGGGTTCCATGAATGAATTGGCACTCGTTGCCGTAGAAGCAGGTGCCTCCCGAGGCGAAATAGCGGCACACGGCCGTCGACTTGCTGCTCATCACATCGGCGACTCAGTGGCGGACTTCAACACAGCGGGAGGGATACACAATAGCACGACCACTAGCAGAAACGATAAGTATGGCTACAGTATTGTTGACAACGACGGCCTTTGCGTAGTAGTAATAATCGAGTTGGTGAGTTTTGCTACCCCGGCGTTGTGCTTGCTGACACGCCACCTTCTGTTCCACCCTCTAAAAGATTTACACACGGACGTTTGCGTTTACTTCTTCGTTTTCTATACTTCTTTCCTTTCACGTCTTAACGTAGGGGACGCTCACGGTATGACACTACCACAACGGACGTCACACTAACACCATCCAATAAAAATAGACACTCTTTAATATCTGCTAGAATTTGCAAGCCAGACCCTTTTTTCGCATGCTTCTATTACAGCAAAATGGTATAATTAGATAATGCTTGCAGGTCTTCGAACAGGTTCCAAGCTCAGGTGGCAGGGCAGGTCCAGTTGAAAACTACTATCATCGAGCGAGAAGTAGCTGTTATTTGTACTGGCTATAATGATGACACTGTTGATTAATATTTTCAAGTTGCAACAGTGACTGTGGTTGCCGTTGACGTCAGCTGCAACGACGCCAACGTGTTTTTACTGTTAGCACACCAGTTCCGTTTGCCGCCAGAGTTAAACGGAAAGGTTGTCTAATTGTTAGAACAGGCACAAGTGAGATCACCAGACTTGAATTGAGGTCGAGACAGCGTCTGTACAGTAAACAGGTTTTTTAGGTTTTGTGACAATTGCTGCCTTTCGCATAATAATCCTTTTATCTGCGTAAACTTTCTCGAGCAGATGGTTTGCTACTTCTGGCTGGATGTCACTTTCGTTTAAGGATGAAGTTACTTTTGATATTTCTAGTTATCTCACTCACAATCGTTTTCTATTTCTCTATATATTTTCAATGTAGAATTTTAACGCAGTTTCCTCTCACCTGCAGTCACCTGAGTGCTGCCACAATTAAAACAATATCAACAATCGTGATCGCCAAACATAGAATTATTTATGAGGTGGAGAAGTTTAAGGCGGCCACTAATCATTCATCACACTCTTCAGATATAAATGAAAAAAGTGCCCTTACTTGACATTGAGTTTTCAGTTTGACCGCCGCTCTCTCTCTGATCGGATTAACTTATTGAATCACAGCGCAGAACTGACACTTCCCCGCGCCGGCCGCGGTCTTCTCGTATTGATGTGATTACTCCGTCGCAAATACTAACTGACACCAACTCACTATCAATCCTATAAAAACTAGATTCTTTTTAATTTAACATGTACGTAGCAAATTTGATAACGTGGACCGATCGCTTCTTTTAACCTAGGCGGCTTCAGCCAACGTTTGTCATTCTCTTCCAAATGTCTATTGTCGTTATTGTTATTAATGTTGCTACTGCTACCGTTTGTCTTCTCACATCCCGTAGGTACACCATATATCGTATGTACTAATTGACAACAAAGTATATCACTACTGTTCTGATAGTCGTACCACCAGTTATTAACTGATGAAGTACGCGACCCCTGACACCTAGCTCAAGAAACGATTCCAAACATTGCCGAGATTGACACTATAGGGCGAAACATAATCATCCCGTTATATCCCTAGTTCTACCGTGGAATGCGGTAACACTGCTCACTTAGCACTGTCTCTCGTCGTGCTAGTACGAACTTCACAGCCTGCTGCTCGAAATCATGGCGAAGATAATTCGAGTATCGACACTCGCTGGTGTCCGAACGGCCCGCTGTTAGCGATATCAAGTCGGTTGTTGGGTTTAGCTTCAGCGGCAAGAGCATCGGTGTCGGCGTCACCGCAGACGTTTTCGACTTCACCAGCCAGTCGTCGCGGCTGTCCGTCCGTCTGCTTGATGGGGTAGTAGACGTCAGGGTTGTCTCCGAAGCTACGGTTGCAGACTGGGATGAGTTTCGGCAAGCAGCGACTCGCCGGTAAAGCTGGCCACGGGTACCGGACACGAGCCGGACAACAAACAATACAGGGGATTGGACAGCGACCCGACAGGATCACTCGTGGGGGCAGAGAGAGATCGGAGGCGAAATATGGCCGAAGTTCAGTCTATTCTCTTCTGAACGGAGACGCTGCTGATAGCACCAGCAACTGTGGATCCGGTTGGAGTAAAGGTGCTGATATTGGTGGATACGTGGGTACGACGTTATGCGGCTTCTGTGTCATCTGCCCGCGCGGCAAGGAAGGTGAGGTCTATTTTTTCTACGCGTTGTCGGCTTGCTGACTGCTTTTTCAGAGTGCGTGTTTACGGAATTAGCGCAATAGCGGATGTCGGATGCGTTCGTAGCTCACATTGCTCTCGGTTATGTTGTTCTTCTTGTTGCGTTTGACGCCGTCGTTATTTGCCTTGACGCGGCAGGAACAATCGCGCTGATGCTGATGATCGCTATTACGATAAGGTCGACGATAATAATAACGTAGAATCACTCTCGCCTGCACGAGAGGATGGGGAGAAAGAAAGTCACACGCAAACTATAGCATTGAGCAGCAAGATAATAGTCGCTAATGACGATCGAGTGTTAAGGAAGAGCCGCGTGACTACATTTTTCGTAGGTGCTTTTCGCAGGCGCCTTTGGCTGTTGCTGTTGGGACTGCTTTCGTCAACTACCACGGATATTCCTGATGTTGCCCTTAAATGTTCATATTCAAGTTATTTAGTTACTTTCATTATTACTGTTATTATTATTAGTTCCCGTGTGCCATGTATTAAATAAACTTTGCGATATTATTAGTAGTCATCGTGTCGCCGTCGTAGATGGTTTTAACTTGCAGGATGCGTTCACATACGCAAATCAATTTTTCCTTATAACGCCAATAATCTCCGTCGATGAGTGCCCTCGATCCCTCAATAATGTTATTTCACCCGTTTTTTCCAGTTGTTATTGTTAGCTAAATGGCGCAAAATTACAAAGTCCATATCGCATTCTGAAGACGATTCTCTGATCTTCAGTTTGATCGTATCGGAAATAAGCCGTGCCTTTCCAGTAATGCCCTCTTGTCGGCGTTGTTCACGACGCTCCGGCTCTTCCGCTAATTTATTTTTCTTGCTATGCGCTGCTTCTGTATCCTCTCGACACGTATGACATGCGAGACCAACATGCACGTAAACACGACCCACTCACAGCGATAGCTGTTACGAAACTTAGTAAGCACATTGGTCGATATCACCGGTCGACATAGCGCAACCAATCAGACATGTATAGCGCTGCGAGACAAATCGTCAGACTTCCTTTTCCACCCAGGCTTATTTTTTCTTGATTTCTTATACGACGCACACACCCAGACTTTTCAACTTGGCCGGCAGTCTTACGTTACACGTATCGCACACAACACGTAATGAACAGCTCAATAACACGACAAAAGACGAAAGCTGACCCTTTTGTTGGCCCCAGCCACTGTTTACTGTTGCTCCCGCCCCAGTTGCCCCTTTAACGCTGTTAGCTGGTTGGAAAACAACCGTGTCGCAGTATTATCGTTTTGTAGGCATTTAATCATAACCTCAACAAGAGCATTCAAATCGTCGGATTGTATTAATGTGTTGTCTGGTTTTCATACGACGCTACTACAAAATCCTGATGGTTTGCCAGGACCACTGTTTTGCCCCTTTTGTTGTGGTTAGGCTTTAAGCTCGTCTAGGAAATCATTTTTTCCTTCTGCGATGATAAAAAACACATTAACAACAACGGCACTACCGCCAATAACATCAGCAACGGCACTGGGGGACGTCCTAGCCAATCGAGGCCTGTACAGAACAAAAACCCTGTTGCTGCCGCGTCTATTGCCGTCACTCACTTACGCACTGCTGCTTACTTGGTCAGGACAACTATGCTGAGCTGAACTACAAATTACGCCAATTACGTTCGTCGACGCTGTCACAACGAAGGCGGCAGCGACAGGTTAACTCTCCCGTCTCGCCCTACCAATGACAGTGTATCACAATACATACACAATATTATATATATATACTATACAGATAGATAAACTTGATTACTATGACAGCAATCGTTGTTGATCAGTGGTGTTCCTCCTGATGTTGCCGCTGCCGGTGTGTGTTGTTGTTGATGATCTTTGTCGTTAACAATAGCAACAACAGCAAAGAAACGATCACGCACCCACACAACAGTCACCGTCCGCAGGTATTCAGTAAACGAACAACAAAAATCGCATTCAACAATAGGGGAGGCTGGTTTGCTATTGCCGTTGTTGGCTAGCTAGCCGTTGTCTATTTGCAGGCTGTTGTAGCGCGACGGCGGCGGCGACCGCAGACGACTGCTGCTGCTGCGACGGACTGAAAAGATACGAACACCCGCGAAAATCTGAGCGAAACCGAGCAAACGAAAGGACAGCGCCTGAACAGAGATGATAACGGCAGCAGCAGCAGCAGCGGCAGCCGCCGCAGGCTTTGTTGTTCTGTTGTTGTTATGCTATTGCTATACTCTAGCCGAGGGGTAGCAGGCAGTCGGTGGACGCCCCCGCTAACAGCTCAACAGTGTCTAAAAACTATAGTTGTACTAATGCGAGTAGTGTTCGTTTTCAGTCACGCTGTTCTATTCGTTAACGAAGTCTGTGTCTTGTCGGTCCGGCGAACTAGTGAGTCACCCAGCCAACTGCTTTTCTGCGATATAGGTAGCGGCAGCGGCGGGGGCAGCAGCCGCGTTGCTGCCTATGCGTACAAACAACAACAACGGCGGCGGCGGCGGCGGCGATGACGACGACGACGATGACGACGGCGGCGGCGGCGACGACGACGACGACGACGACGACGAAAACCAATCCGAAACAAACAGACTCACGGACCGACAGTAGCGACGGCTAGTGTCAGTCGCAGCCTCTATCGCTGCTGATGCCAGCGACCAGCCGATCTCTGCAAACAACAGAAAGGCAAGAACGCACCGCTCGCCCGCTAATCAGAAGGCAGACAGACGACACATTAGTGAGTCGTAATGTCGCTGTCACACCGACATCATCGGTAACATCGCGACCACTCACGTAGACTGCCTAATGGAAATGACGATAATATAATGGCCCATAGAGCAGCAATGAACTCATCTTCTCTTTCTTGTTTTTGTTCCTTTCGTTAGCCAGCCCGTCTATTCTGTCCAGAAATCGTTGATTTATAGTACTGCCGCCACCATAAGTACTGGAGAAAACGAGCTCTGTGTAGAGAGCTCAGTCCATTTGCTTTTTGTTTCTATTTCTGCTACTACTCTACACAAGAGATACAGCAGTGGCCGCTATTGATGATCTTGCTGGTGGTGTTTATTTTAAGAGTAAATATGCAGCAGTGTACGGCCTACGAGAAAATCAGCCAGTGGAGTAGCTCAGCAGAAGAGACCCACAAACAGAGGGGCATGAGATAGTGATGATATGTGTCTTGAGAACGCATGTCGCGACGACGGCGAATATGGGCCGCGGGGGCGCGATAAAATCATGTGAGATCGTTGACGCGATCGATAAAGTGGCAATACTTTAAGAATGATAGAAAGTGATTGAGGCTGTCTGATATCAACCTTGCTTGAATAAGCCAAATTAATATGAAAAAGCGTTGTCACATCTTTTGCGAAGCGCGTCACCGCCGCACACTGACTATGAAAAGTTTGTTTCGCCACGGGCTAATGCTATGGGAAATGGTACATTAGCCCCAAGGCTCCGATTGGGTTTATCTGCACTAGCAAAAAAATAAACAAAATATCAATAATTGGTTCGTAAGTGTTAAGGGCGGCAAAGATAGCCGCTTGATGAGAAAAAAATTGGACTAAGCGGAACAAAATGGAAGTAACGCACCATGCGGCAATACATGAAACGACAAAGGACTTACGGGTCCCTTATTGAAAAATAATCAATGAAAAAATTCGGCCAATGACTGTAGATATCACTATACGTTTTTATATATAGATATAGAAAATTGAATAGCTACGTATAGCGATCACGAAATCGTAGAATTTAACGGAAAAAGTTATGTTCGAACAATTGCTTCATATCCTTGATTAAAAATTGTGCGTTTGTTTTCGAGGAAATGTTCGTCTATTCCGGAAACAAAGCCACACGGATCTACAACGCACAGCTATAAAGAAAAACACGAGCTTCCCAAATTAAGAATTTTATTAAAAGAATGTCCCGCGTCACCTAAACGTTGTTATATTCCTTCAACCACTGTCATTGAGATCAGCAGCAGTAATTTATCCTAGATAGAATACCTAGGTTGTCACAAACAAACAAAGCCTTAAGTAAAAGCTGTAAACCTTCTAAACTTGGTCATTTTATTGATCCAAAAAAAAAATTCAAATTTTCGCGCCATTCCCTTACCGCCACGATAACTACGCGTTGGAGAACTTTTGAATCCGAGTAAACGCGGCTGCCAGAAAGCGTTACTGAATAGTGAATGCGCGGCTTCGCGAGTGAGAAGGCGAAGCTCGTGTCGAAAAGGACCACGCAATTTAGCCCGAGCCGCCGAGAACCAACCTAACGAGTTTACTATTAAAGGGTGCTCATAGCCGAGGTTTATGTTTGTGGAAGTCTTATTAAAATAACGAGCCGACTAGTTTAATCGTTACAATGCAACGGTCCAATTTACAAGTCATGGTTCGTCCTCGACGCCTTCCGGAAGGTGCCCAGCGCGGATCCATTAAATTGGACAAATATGGCAATGAAATTGAAATGACAAATAATATGTTCCAATATGATGTCGTGTTCGAGGAAGAAGCAACTCAGGAAGAAGTTTATGAGCGTCTGAGAACTGCAGTAGAAAAACTCGTTGAAGGTACGTCGATATATTGTCGCATTGATAAAAAAAAGCCTCATATCTTTTTGGAAATGTAAATTTTTGAAAAAAAAACAATATTTTCCAAAAGTTTATTGAATGCAGCTGATATCGGAAATGCATAGATACTGTATATTGTTTTTCCATGTACAGCAATCGTGTTACAGTTAAAACAAAGAAAGTCAAAGACCGTTGGCCGTTAAATCCTACAGAAAACTTTGGCGACTTTATTTGTTCACTTGAACTATTGCGGACTTGTGCCGGGATTTTTTAGGTAGATTGAGACTATTCGTGCGCGTTATAGTGTAGACTTCTTGCATATTATGGTTGCTATAACCTTAGGTGGCTATCGTAGAAATTTTCTGATTCTACTTAATGTTTGCCAGGACAACCGTTAGAGACATTACAGACTGAACGAAATTCTGAGCTAGACTTGGGCCTGTTATCGCACTAGCCCTGGGCTCTTAATAGTCATTTATCTTACATTATAGTAGATAATATAGCGTGTCACATTAATGCAACATATTAATACAACAATACACATAATTGTTTTGGATAAACAAGCTTTGGAAACAATTATTTTCTTGACTGTGGGCTTCCCGACATCTACGTGTCTTGACCCAAATAGACGAGATATCTATCAGTAGTTTATTCTGATAGTCCGTCGCTAATTATTCCATTTTGTGTTATGGCTAAGATTTCTAGTAAGGTTTTTGATTCACATTTGAGAAATGAGATGAGTTTTTACAATTGCAGGCTATTGTGTGGGAATCCTTGCATACGGCCAGACATCGTCTGGTAAGACTTACACGGTTGGTACAAATGGCGTAGAAGAATGCTACGTGAAGAATCCAGGTATTATCTCACGTGCCGCGTCCGATATATTTCGCCTTGCTGTTCCACGGGATGAGACAACACAGATCAACGTTAAAGTAACGTTCATGGAGGTTAGCGTGCCGCCTAGGCTCAATAGGAACAGGGTTTATTAATTTTTGTGCTGCCCTAGTTATGGAGCTAGCCACGATAGTTGTAGATATTCAGCATTGTTTACGTTCTATCAAACCGAGTTACTTCTAAATAGCGTATTAGGCTGGTTGTTTCATTCTTCGGAGATCCCCTTGGTACCGTTACATTTAATATGCCATTTCGTGCTAATATGTTCTTCAACTTTTTAGCTTTAACGTTTAGTTAGGTGCGAAGCGACACAAGATAGTAATTGGAGATTACGGTAAGTGATGGAGAATCGGTAATAATAATGATTAAGTAAACAAACAGTGCGATTGTTTTTCGCTAGTGACCTCATGAAACTTTTCGATCGCTTATTATCATACATTAAAGTTAAAGAAGTTGTAATGGAAATCTGTCGCGTTACAAAGAAAACTTGATGGGCGTAGGACGCCATAGTGGAGAACCCAGTTATTCAGACTGATTATTCTATTAACACACTCAACTTACCAATTTTACCACAGTCAATATTTTTTTAACATATGATTTCAGATATACAATGAGCAGGCCTTCGATCTTCTGCACGTCGACGACAAAAAAAAACCCGTAATTAAGAAAGTTAGAGATGTTCCTCGAAAAGATCGACCTGGTGAACTTGTCACAGATGTAGAAGGACTGACCACCGAAGAAGTAGCTTCTACTCAGGAGGTTATGAACGTTTTACAACGTGGATCAAAAAATCGACGAGTTGCCGCAACCACGATGAACGCGAATTCCTCGCGATCGCATGCGGTCTTTACAATCTTCGTTGAGCATCTAAATGACGAAGGTGAATCGACGCTTGCTTCAACCCCATACCTTCAGCTAGTAGATCTTGCAGGCAGTGAAGTACCAGAAGGTGATAAACTGACGATGAAAGAGGGTGTCAACATTAACAAGTCATTGTCAGCTTTGGGACGCGTTATTATTCAACTCAGGGATCGTTCAGGCCATGTCTCATATCGAGACTCTGTTCTAACACGGGTGCTCAAACCGCTCTTAGACGGAAATTCTATTACAACGCTAATTGCCTGCATCTCAATGGAGTCCTGTAACGAAGCTGAAAGCAAGAAGACCCTACATTACGCGCAACAGGCTAGAAAGATTGAGATTTCGGCTCAAAAGGCTCAAAAGGCCATCACCCGAGAGGAGTTCTTAAAGCTCAAAGAAGAAAATCGACGTCTCAAAAAACTTTGTGCAAGCCATAATCTTGATCTCGGCGATTTGGAGATGACAATTATGGAACTTGAAGAGGACAAAGAGAAGGAGCCATTTGCAAATGCTGCCAGAACTGAGGAAATGATTCAAATTCTTTTGAAGTATGAAATGTCAACGAAAACAGTAGAAATGCTGCAAGAGAAATGCAATCAACTCCAACGTCTTGTAGCGACGCTATCAAAGGAAACCAGGTAATTTAGCTACTTGGGATGAGCTCGATAATGTCAAGGTATCATTAAAGAAAACTACGTTATCGGGATTGGGAACTCTAGGCAATCCATTCAAATGTACTTAAAAAGAAACAATTATGGTAAAACTATGCCGATTTTAAATGGACTTTCTATTATACTATATATAAAACCAGCATCAGTTGTAGCTGGTCGGTATCCGTAGTAAGTCACAGTACAGTTCAATCTGCAGTATAGTATGACATTTTACTTTATAAAACAGAGAGGTTAAAGTATTCACAGAATATTTGTACTTTTTTCATATGCTATGATCTAGAACTACTTCGATTGCGGGGGAAGTTTCTTCTCCCAATCGGACTTTTAACTTGAGTGGACCGGAGCAAATTAAAGAAAATGGTAATCATACTGATAATGAGGCTATGGAACCCGAGCCCCGCGATGAACTGGCTTTAGTATCAGCATTGTCTGTGTTAGATCAAGACTACAATGAAAGCGCAAGTCAGCTGAAGTACTTCATTGAGATGCAGAAAAAAAGTGCACAACTGGAGGAAAAAGTTCTTGAATTAGAGCGACAGCTCGAGGCATCCGAAGCCGAAAAAGCTTCTACAGCGAAACAGATGAGCGGCTCGAAGAAGTCATCGGCAGAATTTAGGGAACTACAGAGCAAGCTTGACTCTCAGACGGAAAAGAATCGTGTGTTACAGGCAAGCATACATGTGGCTATCTATTCAATAGATACGTCTAGATCAAAGGATTGGAAATATATTTGTGTATCTCTTGTGTATGTTCAACATTGATATGGAAGAAATTGGGTGAAGTTAAACATTTAAGAGCATACCTAGTATTGTTTTTTTTCTATAGAGGAAAAGCAATTATTATACGTTATATTTGGCCGAATAATTACTGCCCCTTTTCGCTGTTTGTATAAAGGAAGTTGTTGTAACGAAGGGCTGAACTACCTTACGATATTGCTACCACTTATTGATCTTACGTAACCCTGTATATTTTGGTGTTCTTTTTCTCTCATCTACTACAAAACAAAAGGAGAAGCTTTCTCAATTGAGGAAGGACCTAAAAAGCTCACAGGTGCAAAATGAGACTATTGAGAAATATAAAGCGAAGGTGGAATCAATCAACCGCGAACGAGTGAAACTCCAACGAATGCTAAAAGAACAAGGCAAAAAGAGTCAGGAGGAGATAAAGCGACAGAAGCGAGAAATGATTGCTCTGCAGCGCCAACAGCAAAAAGCTGCTGCTGAACGTAGTAAACTTGACATGAAACAAGCTGCGGAACGTAAATGCCAACAGCGGAAGCTCGAACAAGCGCTCGCAGCTAAAGACCGTTTGGAGATGTTGCTCAAACGAAAGACGGAGAACAGCAAATCTGCCGCGAAGCAGCAGTCGGTTTCGAGCAAGGGCAAGATGGATTCCACAAACAATAACATGAGTGTGTACAGCAAAGTAAAGGTAAGTTTGAAGGTGGTAATTACACACTTGATAAAGTTGTATGATTATAATGCTGTTAACATTAGTATTATGATAATGATTCTTGTGCGAAATAATTTGTTCCTACGTGGCCGTTTACGTTAAGTGGAAGACAATGTGTGCTCATAAGGTTCAACATAGCCATATCGACGCGCACTGCTTTCGACTTTTATTGTACTATGACGTTGCATTCATAGGAAATGGTCGACGACGAGGTAAACATGGCTGCTACCCGGGCGCTGTCGACCTTCTACGTTGATGACTACACCAAACAGATTCAGACATTTGATAGCCGCCTGGCAGAAATCGAAGCGCAGCTTGAAACTAGCGATCTCACTGATAACGTCCGACACGAACTCGAAGACGAACGTATCGACCTGGTAGAGAAGCGTAAAAATGCCCAGTTAGTGCTGGATAAAAATCAGGAAGTTCAAAAAAGCATTGAGAGTTGTGGCAGACTTCATGAACGTTTCAACACTTCGTACGATGCGCAGCTCACGGTCAAACTTCTGGTGTCCAAATGCGAGAAGCTAGCGTACCAAGCTGCTGGGTATCGCGATGAGTTAGCCACTCTTAAGGAACAGCAGCAACATACGATGCAGCTGCTTAATGACTGCGAACACGAGAAGCAGCTCATCGAAGAAAAGTACGCTGCGTTTATTGTTGAAACTGGCCGTGACGAGGGCGACCTTGAGAAAATCGAACAGGAGCTCAAGGATAAAAATGCAATGATTGATGAACTGAAGAACAAACTTAATGTAAGTAGAGTAGGAAAAATCGAGCAAGGGTAGTGAACTATGCAGATAGGTTTACATGGTAGAAGTCGTTTATTGTATGCTAGAAAGTCATTTTTTGTCAAAAATAAGCAGCTAATCACAAAATACGAGCATGTGTGTCATGTAATTTTATATGTCGATAAGCTACTTGTGACTATTCAATGGATTGATTTTAACGATCATTTAACGGAGTGATCCTATTAATCGCATTTTGTAGACGATATCTCACGGAATGATGATTCCGAGGTCACCTTTCACTGTGGCACCACTGAACCCTCGACGGGTTCCTACAAATGGACGGAGCGTAGCGGTAAGAAGGCTTGATGCGTTGCGCTTTGATGACTATGAGACATCTACACTATTTTCGGAGGATGAAAAATCGTTCGCCGATAACAAAGAGACCGATCCCGACTGGGTCGCAAATACGTCATCTGAAAGACAGCGTCGAGCTAACAACTGCACGATGTCCCATGCCAATACATCAGGAAATTCAACCACATGCATTACTGAACCCCGTATCAGAAAGGCGGTCAGAAGCAACTCACAAGAAGACAACTATGAAGGCGACAACGAAAACGAGGAGCCCCCGAATAAAAAAGTAATAGATGTAGAATAACAGAAATCATTTGATTTAATCTACAAC
>NW_019213879.1:0-34747 GCF_002532875.2 Varroa jacobsoni | reverse complement strand
TAGTATATCTACAACAAATATATTAATGGGATTTATAGAGGGTAAAATGACAGATTATACTTTTGGTAACTAAAGAAAAGGTTGTGTTACCTTTTTTTCTAGTTCGTTTCAAAGCTGGAGTTAATGATGCTGAGTTGTGACTAAACGTGAATAGAAACCTTATAAGCGTGTCATTAGATATTAAACCGTGTGTGAACCCCTATGTGTTGCATATTTAATCTCCCTTCCATTCAGAAATCTGAAGGAGCTTCCGCATCCGGAGGTTGCCGTTGCAGTGGAGGCAAATCATGTCAGAAATGCAAATGTACAAAAGCCGGTTCTACCTGTTCAAGTTTATGCAAATGCGGTGCTCAGTGCTATAATTCACCCATTCAGGTAGGTTTAAGAAAAACATTGTTAGACAACGTTAGGTTTTCACATTTCGACATTTCTATTGGGGTACACTATTAGAATGCATGGAAATAGGATGTCCTATTTTAATCATTGAGTGCTGGTGTTATGTTTACTTGTGTATTTTGTTGTTCATAATTGAATTTCAGACTGACGACGTCGCTCAACGAATACCCGCTGTGATCTCAAATATGATTGAATCCGTAGAAAATCACAAACTCTATTAGAAATTTTGAAAGCACCCATCCCGCTAATCGGGCTACTTTCCGTCCAAAGCAGCCCAGAAAAACTGATGGACTCGATCGGTTGATTAAGGCCACCTGCTATTTTTCTCTTTTTAGGGAATTTAATCACAGTCATCGTCGAAAAGAATCATTCAGATTCACCATTTGATGTAGACAGTGTGGCTTCATTTGATTCTGCTGACATAGTTGTAAATATTGTACATAGATCGATGGCACATGACAAACGGAATAAGTCACCGTGAAATGAAATCTGCTTTTAGTTGGGACTTGCGCTGGTACCCGATATCCATTTTGAATTTTCGTTGTGAGAACATGGACATTTTTAAGTACATAATAATATATCCTCAACATGTAGCGGAGGAGGACCGATAAATACGCGACTAAAAAGAGATCGTTGATTGAATTGAAAAAAAAGGCCAATATCGGTCAATATAAAAGTAATGAACGACACTCAAGAAGAAGCGTCCAGTTGAGCAAACGAACGTGTCATCATAGATATTTCTATTTGTTTGGCATATATATACATATAAATATATTTATATATATGTTAAAGTACTTTGGTGTTGTATATATATATATATATACCATATTTAAGTCCAGGATCGGGCAGAACTTAATTCGTAATTCCAGTCAGTGTATGCCAGGTATAGTTTGCGTTCAGCGATCTTAATTTAAGGATCCATCCTTTATTTTCTTGCATAATAGATGACCCGATGTGTTTAATTGCTCTACGAAGCTTCCGACATTGAGTTATTGTCACTAATACGTTATTTGATCGTATTAGCGTTTGCTTGGTAATGGGATTAGCGAAATACTCTTTATACTATTCGTTTTCAGAGCTTGCATTCTAAGGTCTCAGACATTATGCTAACTGTGGATGTTGGTGACGTGTGACATAAGGGTTTTAGTTATTTTGGTTACGGTAAATTGCGGTATTTATTAAGACGTCGTCTGAGAGGTAGAAAGTAGTACGATCAGGATTGCAAGACTCAGTCTCAAAATGTTTGGCAGTTAGGTGGGTGATTTAGAAAACGGTATTTAAATAAAACAAAAAGCCCATCATGTAATTAGAACACGGTTTTTGTCACAGCGTGGTAGGAGGAATGGGCGCAAGAACATAGATATACTTTTTAATCACTATCGAGTGCTTATTTCTAATGAAGTGTTTTAGTGAAAATATTGATCCATTGTACACTAACGCCCACAGGAGTCTGCATAACTTAGCTGAAAATTAAGAAACTCCATATAAGAAATCTAGTTAATCCGTGATATTAGACGTTCTTTGAAATCTTTCCTGGGCCGCTCACCAAAAATTATTTATTCTGGATTTTTTTATTATTATTATATGTCGCAAAAAAACGCATTTCGGCCACATTACTGCTAATTTGGTTTAGACTGATATTAATGCTTCTCTTTCGTGATAGGTGTTTAATCAGTATTGTGATTTTAATAAATCAATTTTCGGTTTTGTTCCGTCGCCAACCAAAAATTAGATTCATGTTCTTACACATTGTTTAGACTTGCGGTTAGCTGATTTTTTTGTTAAAACAATTGTAGGAGCTAGAACATGATCAGATAGCTGGTAAACGCGGAGCCCCTAAACACGCCACTTAATACCTACAAAGGTGGAGTGTTTAAGAGCGTAACCATCATCACGGAGACTCAACTAGAGAACTGGTTTACTTGACAACACGATCCACTTTACAAGTCATGCCCCGACTCCTTCTGCAGGGTATTCAGTACAGATTCGTCAAATTAAGTACATATGGTAGTAAAATCAAATTGGTACATAATAGATTTAGATAATTAACTTAGGACGAAATCTATGCCTTGTTCGAAAAGCTTATTAAAGATACGTTAAGATACTACATTTTTCAATTAGCTTGCGGTAAAAAAAAAATCTTTTTAAAAATTGGGAATTGCAAAATAAACAAAATGTTTAAAGATTTCTAAGGTTGAATTTGAAGACATTGAAGATAAATATACCTATTAATGCTGTGGGTTATTTTTCCAATAAACAGCAGTACTGCTACATTTAAAACGGGGAAAATAGAGAACCATTGATCGTTGCATCCCCTAAAAAATATGTTGCAGTTTTATTTGGTCATGTGGACCATCGCATACTTGTGTTGAATTTTTTTCGAGATAGATGAATGCTATTCGTGCACGTGCTAGTGTTAAATTCTTACATATTATGCAGGTTATAACCCCACATAACTATTTTAAAAATGACTTTGTTGTTGTTACTGTGTGTACAGACAAACCGTTAGGGAAATCATGAACTTGACAATTTGCTGTTGGAGTAAACAGCGTCGAGATACCGAGCTATGAACCCACACACAGCCCAATTCAGTGTCACTACTTTGAACTATTTATCACGATAATTTAGGGCGCGTAATAATTTCAAAATGTCTTGTGTTATGATACAGGCTCTTTAATCGGTGGGCTTTCAGTGCTTGACGACAAATCTTCAACACAACTATAGAACTCTTTTCAGGGTCTACGTTTTTTACTTAGTCAAACAGCATATACTTTATTATTGTAATAGTATGTTGTTTATTGAATACCTGTGTGAACTTTGAATTCATGACTGTATGAAGTACAATTATATAATTTTTCGTTCTACTTGTTGATACCAATTCCAGGTATTATTGAGTATCAAATTCATTATTTAGGACATTTGGGTAGTCTACAACTGAAAATCCTATTTTGAGACAGTTGTATTGTAGCGAAGAATTTGATTATGGATGAACATTTAAAAATAGTAGTAGACCTTTACAATCGTGTAGAAATAATGGCCTACGACAAACGTCCAACTGGACTTACATGGGCGGCACAAACAACGCAACAGAATGCTGTGTCGACAAATCTAGGTAGCATCTTGCATGCTGTGTCTAATATATTCTCCTTTGTGGCATCGCGAAGTGAAACGGTGCAGAGTAGCGTTCATGGAATTCAGTCACTAAATTGTGTAAGTTAAACACAAACGCGCTCTATGAGTTTTACTGGTGCTTTAGATTAAATAAATAGTGTTGTCCATGATGCCTGTCTATATAATAATCAGCACACTTTTATGTTCCATTAGACTAGCTATTCATGAGTCTGATCTCTTATCCGATTTCTTGGAGCATTCTTAGTCCCCCTACATCTGCTATGCCATATTACTATTATTTCAAAAGTTCAACTATAACATTTATTCAGGTATGGAACAATTCAAGGTAACACGGGGTTCAATAAGAAATAATGGGGAAGCGCTCGTAAATCTGTCGCTCTGTTTAAAACCGTCGTAGACCGCTATAAATGTCTAAGAATTCAGTTAATCTCACTATATATATCCATGACACATCTGTCGTATCATTGCACATAGTAAGTAGATGGCAGAGTCAGTATTAATAGGCCTAGGTATTGTTAGAGCGGCAACGATGAAGTATCATTAATCTATATTATATTCTATAAACAAAGTATAGTTCTAAATCTAAAGAGTCATTACTCCGTACAATGTGCTTCCAAATCTATAACGAACAGGCCTAGAATCTCTTGACTAAAAATTCGTAATTAAGAAGTTATGGATATTTTTTTATAGAAGTAATCCCGTTGAGCTTGTCACCGACGTAGACTGACTACCGAAGAAGCCACCTCCCGGGAAGTTACGTTCTAAAACGTGATTAAAAATAGAAATTGACAATTCCGGCAGCCCCAATTAACATGGATTTTTCCCAGTCGCATGCAGTTCTTAGTTTTCGTTCAGCACCTCAATGATGAAAATAACTGATCGAGCGCAACGTCCCGACACATTCAGCTAGTAAACCTCGCAGAGAGTGAAATGCCAAAGGGTGATAAAATGGCGATGAAGGAAAGTGTCAAAATCAACAAGCAGTTAGCCTTATTCAGCTCCGGGATGCTGATATCGCCTCGTATCGAAACTCGGTACTAAATGACGTTCCGAGGTCGCTTTTTGACAGAAACGCTATCGAAAAGATCATCCGGACGAACTTGTCACCGATTTCGAGGGACTGACCGCCAAAGAACTTTTACCCAAGAAGTAATGTACGTTGTAAAGCGTGGCTTAAAAAACTGACGAGTCTTTGGGCGATCGCGTGCAGTTAAAACCGGGCTTGAATTAATACGTCGTTATAGCGACCAAGTTGCGTCTTCTATCCTGGCAAGCATCGTTTGAGCTATTGTCGCGCACGTAAGGACATCCACAAGAAGCCCATCTTAGGCATATTAATTTGACATTGTCTGCGCATTTATGTATATTTAGGCCAATACCAATCGATATAAAGAAAACGACACTCAAGGATGTGTCCCGGTAACCATGTGAAAGTGCCATTATCAGCAATGGGAAGGTAATTATCGCTTAAACGTTGTATGATAATGGCATTCGTTTCGAAAGTTGCTCGACGAGTTACTGGAGAATTATTTCTTGTAATTCACATTTTCGCAGCTTGCTTTGGAAGCTCTCAGACCTGTGCAGAGTGCGTCTACTATGTTGGATCTTGATAATGTCTTGTAGTATATGATGTATTTTTTAACAGCATTTAGCGTAATCGTTAGAAGCTTTAAGTGTTTTCACAGCTTATTATGCTCTATTTTATTGAACATAGGACATCATAACGATCTAAATTTTTAACAGTTGCTCTAAACGCTGCTAAAAATTATAGATTTAATAACATTCGCATAACTACACTTTATTAATAAACTTTGTGTTACGAAATGACAAAGGCTCAATAAGAACAATGGACGCTAGGGCGACTTTTATGGATCTATTTACTTTTTAGTCAACAGTCACTTCCTTCGGAAATGTAAGGTGTTACAGCGCGTGCACATACCGTATTTGTAGCTCTTATTTCATCCTCCGCAATGTGTAACGCCTCGTTCAGTAAACAAATTAGTTCTTTTAATTTATTATTACTTTTAGTTCTAGCAATAGGTAGTTAACAGGTCTTAAAATGAGGAAATTCTTTCGAAAATTCTCCTGGAGGTTAGTGTGCGGCTGCTTGTGATTTAACTAATTTTTCGGAGGAAAGTAGAGAAAGAGTGAACAGCGAATCTTACAGAAACCTGGCGGCTATGAAGGATCGATACATTACTCTTCGAGCAAATCGTAATTAACTACTAGATACATCCACAGTGTTGCTTTGTTACCATCATTGTTTGCTACGGTGCATTCAACGGTGGAGATGCAATGTATCTCGCTTGGTCAAAGGTCAGTTATGCTGAACCGTCCCAAAAAGAAGTATCGAAATATAGAACCCCGTTGATAAATATTGCATCATTATCATATGCAGCATTCGCAGCTTTTTGGTAAGCTGTACTTCAGTTTACCCTAATCATCGTCACCATTGTAATCTGGTGTGCATTGAACTGTATTTACCGATCGCTAAGGTAAGGTGTCTTTGTCATAAAGAAGTAAATGTCGGATGTCATAAGTTCGAGATTGCATGACCGGCTGTTGGGCAGTAGGTTTTGTTGCTGTAAATAGCATAGAGAGTATTAATAATGACAACTATAATAATACTCATGGCTTCGCTGTGATTTCTACCATGAGTAATTCTAGTACTAAGAACTGAATTTATTAGTCAAGTGTTTTCATCAAGATTTCATTGCTCAACATTGTCAAAGCCTAAAACATGAATTTTTCGGTAACTCTAACTGAAAATCAATCATTATAAGTAACGATTTTGATACAATCTGTTCGTCATGCACCATTCATTTCTCAGTAGAGATCCTAAGCACTAGACACGTTTTGCCAGTCTAGCTTGTATTCCTACTTTACTGGTTTTGCGGTTTTCCATCACACTATAATTAACAGCAATATTAACCATATTTATATGCGTAATAAAAACATTGACAGTTCATACTTAATTAATGGTTACAGTCGTAATATCCGTGTTCTAGCAGTAGCCGTCAGCACGTTTTTCTAGCATATCTCACATGTAAATGGTAAAAGGCAGGATAGTGGCCATTGTTGAAGAAACAGTTGCCAAATTTGTATCTGCTGGAAATAAGGCAAGTGAGGTATAAGGGTCACCGCCGTAGATCCTTCCACTCATTCAAGTAGAACAAAAAATCAACCCTGTACAGGAGAATGACCCGAGCTTAGATTGTTGATGAAAGGTAAAAAAAAGATTAAGGTGAGATAATCGGTATCCTAGCAAAAGTAATGTAAAACCTAGTCTAATTCGCAGTATACTGGCTGTTGGCCCAGAAGTACTATTTTTCCTTGTGTTTTCTTGTGAAAAGCTCGGACCAGTTATTAAGTAGCATGTGTCTGAGTTAAAAGAGAAGACATTATTTGAAGACGCTTACACATATACCCATCGCACTATGCAACGTGAGAGTAACCCTACGATGATGTTACATCAGGTTCGTGTTGAATCATGTACCGGCTTATAACGAGGGGGGCACCATACTGAAGTCGGATTTTACCCCGCCCACTTCGACGGAACCGAACTCGTCATTCTCTAGAGTACTTTTCTTTTTATCGGCTGATGGATAAGCTACGTTTAAAACTGCGCTAAACAATACGGCATTATAGTCACACTCACAGATTTCTAGTTGTGCAAACCCACACAATCTCAGGCTTAGCCTCATTCGTGCATGAATGAGGTTAATTTTATTATTGTAGATGGTACCGTGGAATGTTTCCTTATTTGTTAGATACGTATATCTTGCGTAGTGCGTTTAGAGGCAGTTTGTCAGAACGAGTCAAACGCACTCCGTCGATTTGTGGTTTCCAGAAAGGCCCATTCCAGCTTAATTTTCAAAAAAACAACGATTCGAGAATGTTGAATTTTCAACGCTATCGAATAAAAATGGGAAGCATATTTTGCACAGAGAACAGCAGATATGACGCGCTTCATGTGAATTTCATGTAGATTAATATACTGAGGCTTTTGCCGCTATAATCACAATACTTATCAAGTATTTCGTAAATGAAATTATGCAATCAATTACCATAATCACGTAATCATTCAGCTTGTACATTTGTTTTTCTTAAATATTAGAATATTGTTTATCACTTTTTTCTCAAGACGTATTCCTACTGATGTTACTTCATATATGTATAAATATATACAGGGTTTTCAATAACTACCCGCAGCTCATTTTTTGCTTACATCGCGGTACAATTTCGATGATTTGATGCGGCTTAATAGTGGGTTCCTTTTAGAATAGATTTTCATTGTGAAAATCCTCTCGCCCTTAATGAAATTAATAGTAGGTTTGAAGGAAATCTTTGTCAGTGTAGACTAAAAACGAAATTTAAATTTGGCAAGTAACTTTTCTCCTGTATATGCATTACTAGAACTTTCAATCCGTGGCGTCATTTCTTAATAGGACCAACTAATGAATCGTGTCGCTCATTACTATAAGCCACTCGGTGGTCGCTTAACGATCGAATTAGCTTTCCTATACGGATACGGAAACATTTTTATATTCGCTTTACGAGGTAGTAATAATAACAATAGTTAAATTGTCAAGATAATCATCTTTAAAATAAGCCTTCGTCGCCTGTTTAGTGGCAATCTAATTTTTCGTTAAGTAGGTCGCACTCAGCCAAATGCAAATAGCCCGAATCCCAATATAAGATGCTTAATTCTTCTTTTATTTAAAAAGTTGGCGAATGTAAAAGGCCTTTGAGATTATCATACAGTAATCCATCCGAAAAACATAATCATTCAATAATTATTATAGACTTGCTGCAATAGTTTTTAGACTTTCCATATAGTCAACAGACAGCCACCATCGTTCTCTTCATCGACATTTTTTCGCACGCCTTATACTGTTGTCCGTGGATGGCTCCTACGTGAGCCTCGCATGCTTGGAGTCAGATTCTTTTCGCAATGCGCCACATAACCAGGTAAAGGACCGAATGGAATTATATTTCTGCCGTTCTTTATTAGTAATTACATCTCACATCACATTTGTTGTGATGCACAGATAATTATAAATCGAACGAGATGCAATTATAATTATTCGGTCTTACGAAGAGCCCACCAAGAGTGATCTTACCAAGCCCAACCGTTAAGCAGCTGTTTGCCTGACGCGGGCACCGATCACTACGGTTTTCGGTTTATGCCATGTACAGACGCCTCCTGTATGATTATATTTACTTCTATACACATACCATTATCTATTCGGTACAAACGCACTGATTCAGCTACCCCCAAATATACAATGTTCAATATAAGCGCAGTCCAAATTGTCCTAATGTTAATGAGTGAAGAAGCTGACACGTTAAAACGTCGCTTAAGCATACATACATTGAAGCCTTTTCGGTTTTCTTCGGCGATATTCGTTGACATTCATTTCGTTGCCAATTGTCTAACTATTATCTTGATTTGGTGCAGTCATTATGCTGGAACCTCTTCGTGTACCCTTAAAAGTGCCGGTGTCGCTAATGAAATCGATTCAGCTGCTAGATAATAGAATATGCTAGTAAGTCATATGACTCTTGTAAGTTATTCACAAGTCGTCTCAACATATGCATGTGTCTTCCTGGACGTCTTCTTTTCGTTGAAGATAAAATAGGCTCGTAAAATCGACTATTTGTGTGACCGCGCAACCAACAGTTGGTGGCTAATCCAAATATCAGACTGCTGTAGTAGTCCTGCGCAGGAAGGCGATCCTGGGATGTGCAAAAAAAGGCGTTTGTCGGTTTGAGGGGAGTGTCGCTTAAAGCCGCCTCGAGTGTCGGGATCTACCGAGATCCCCTATCGGAATCACATCCGTGCGGCTTTCTGCTGAATAAGCTAAAACACAAAAAACCGGTTGAACAAGCTTAGCAGGCATATTAAAGTAGACACATTAATTCCATAGAGCTGCATGTCTTTTTGAACACTTTACACGGACAGCTTTTTTTAACATCCTGTATTGAACTAATCCACATTCGAACTTCGCCTTTGGAAACAGACCGTCTTCTTGCAAGTTGTCTGTCCTTTGTTAATGAATCTCAGTAATTAATTCGATAGAGTGTAAGATTCATACGTTGCAAATTGAACAAGATTTTCCGTATCGAAGAGGTATCTTCCTTTTTTCAATACTACATGTTGCAAGCTACATCGTGATATTTTTCAAAAAAATATATGTACCTGCGCGCGATCCTTCCCTTCGAGACCCTGTGAATTGGCACACTCCCGTGACACCACGCAGAGAAATTCGGCCTGATCGTCCGTCCCGTACGTGTACGACGAGCCTGAAACGTTTCGATTCAACAGGACACCACCGTAAAAAATTAAACTAATACGACCTATTAGTGATAATCGTAGCCCCATACCTATATGTGCCATGTTTCTTTCTATTTTTGTTGCCCGAGGTGTTGGCTTGACGTTACCAGCTAAATTACTTTAAAAAAGGCTCAATAATAATACAATTATTACCGATCGGAATGAGTTGTTCAAATTTCCAGCCGTCACTCATCGTCGACACCATTTGCGTGAGTTCATCCTCGTGGCACTGTAGTACTCGATAAACGTGTTTGTGCCCGTCAGATGCCAGCTTTGTCTTCGAGTTCCGATCTGCTATTGCTTTCTTGAGCATCTAGAAAACGAAGTAAATTTATAGAAAAAAGGTGAATTAGTTACTGCTCATTTTATTGGATAGACCCACATTTTAGCGAATTACTCGACTTCTACAATACGATATTCTTATTTGTTTCAGCGAGCCCAGTAGGTTGCTTGTAGTCAGAAATTCTTCTGGCCACGGCTATACCAAATACTTAAAAGGCTCTGTTGAGATATTTTAAAAAAGAGCTTTTGTATAGATATATAAGGAAAACTGCAATATTTGCTAACATTTTGCACAAATGATATTCTAAATAAAGATGACATAGATAAATGTCATGATTCTTTTTAAACTGATTTCGTCAATTATAGTCTATCCACGCCGAGCTTACCTTGATTAGCTCCGTAATATTATAAAATTCAGCTTCCTCGAGCACACCTACGGGCCAGATTTAGAAACACGCAACAAACGAGAAGATGTGTTACTACAGCGCACAGCTCCTATCAGTAGTCGTGATAAGATGCCTTATATTATAGCCAGCATTTATGGGATCACAATCTGCACATGACGCGATTGCTAATTCGAAACACATACATTTACTTTTGGTTAATTCTTTATTCCTAGTCATCATTAATTTGATCTACTTCCTTGACAAAGCTCCAGATTGTAAAGCAAAAGAACGCTGTAAAGCGATTAGAGGAGTATTTTGCTAAAAAAAGCTTCTTTGAGTCGACTAGGAATAGTTCTTTTAATTTACTCTGCGAGTATTCATGTTTTATTTACCTTTATCCACTTGCTCTAAGGACAACACAAAGACTGCAATTTTCGAAAAACTGTGGTTTTCCTAAAATTTTAAAAGAACAACGACCGTTGGCAAACTTTAGGCTTGATGGTAACAACCACTTGCTTAGTAAAGTCAGATTCCTATTGCAATAATGTTCGGTATTACGACTCCATAATCTGTACATACCTTCCTCAGAGAGGTTCTTCTCAATAATGAGTTTGCCATGGCGCAAGTAGTTTAGGATAGGCCCAAAGTATGTAGGGTCCCTGTCGATCATATACGCTCCTGTTTCATCCTGTTAACCGAACATGACAGTAAGAAGTGGTGAAATTTACACAGGTGGCTGCGAAAATAAACATAGTCTTCCTTCACTAGAGATTGAATTATAGTTCAATGTTTTCTGATGTCTATTAAAAATCAGTAGTAAAGAACCATTATTCTTTAGTTATCAGTTTTGGGCATTTCAAGGCAATGAAAAGTAAACATTAATGCAATGAACAATTTTGAGTCATATCAGACAACAAAAAATCAAGCTAGATGACACAACAAAAAAAAAAGCCTAAAGCCCACCCAGATGAGTTAAAATCGAAAGAGTGATCTGGATGTTTTGAACGACCTATGCAGAACTTTAACTAAGGTTTTCTGATTTAATAACTTTAATTTGAATGCGCTGAACAAATAAATGAATATGAATGAACACACAGATGTCTCAAGAACTCGTTTTGCTTTATTTATTCATCTTGAAATACCCGCCTGGCTAGCATAACTTACCAAAACATAATATGTATATATAAAATATTAAATAAATTCGACGTATTGTTACTTCGCGTGGTTTATTGGTAAGCCATGTTTGCGACAGTACAGCTGTTCTGACGTTGTGCAGCTGATTTAGTTCACGACTACATATATTAATACTAATATTTTAATTATTATGGCTGAGCTATTAAAACTTGTCTTAAATGAATGAAACAACAGCACAGTGAACAGGCATGTCACATGCCTTCGCCTTTATTAATGTACAATGTGTAGCCATTTGACACACTCAAACCATATTAGTTGCTCATGAAAAAAATAAATGACATCATTTCAAGTAATCATCGGAAGATGCTTGACATCGCCAGCTAGCTGCTTTATCCTCAAAAGGGTTAGGGCAGACCTACAATTAAAATCATCAGCCAACAGTAGCACTTTAACTAGCCAGCTCCTTACGAGCAAATTATTGCATCATAATTGTTTTCCTGTTTTTACCTACTAGTGCATATATGTGCATCATAATGGCAATGTTCTAAAAGAGGCCATTTCGAAGGAAACTCTTACAAAAAGCAGCAGCGACAAATTATCTTACTTAACAAAGTTTATCTAAAACAGGCTTTACAATACACCTTTTGGTACCACTCATCTAGTTTCATCGTTCTCTTTAGATCCCTGGTTCTAGACTTACTGATGTGTCAGCCCAGCAACGAAAACCGATAAACGGACGGTTGGGAAACGGGAATGTCCCTCGTTATTTCTGCCGTATAAATGCATAACAGCTTATTAGCATAATACAATACAACGTAGCTAGGAATGGCATTGCACATACATTGTTTAGTGCCAGAAACAGCAGGAACATTCATGGTCCAGAAAGTAACTCGATGATTAGACAACCAAATCCAGCCAAAGCCGGCTATGACTAAGTATCGTCCCTATAGCCGGGCTTGGTCTAGTTTCGAACTCAGCCGAAACTCCCAGAACGAAGAAGGGTCTTTAATAGCATAAAATTCACATCAGTGTATTTCACCCTTACATCTAACCATTGCAATAGGTTGTCAGGATGTGAGCACGCACAAACAGATGTTTCGACGACCACTAAACGATCTGTCGTCGTATTTGCTCTAATGAAAAAGAAGCCATTTACGTTTACACCCGGCCTATGATACTATACCACTTTATTTATGACTAAGTTTGAGTATGTGCATACTGTGACCAAAAACACGATTTAAGAAAGCGGACGAAGCAACCCAGATATATTTGTGCATTTGTTTAGGCCGGCGGGAACGATCAGTTCTGACACAGCGTCAATCAGAGAGAGAACGCTGACAACAAACGGTGCTCGTCTGCGTATCCCTGCGAGTGTGCGTGAGGGTCGCTGGCAATACGGTACATAGACTAGCATTTGGTTAGTTTCTGTTCTCACGCGCGCCCATTGCTCTTTCTGTAGAATGGCATTCCGCGCCGCGCTCATCACCACCATAACCGGAGCCGTTGACGTACGCCCCACTGACGTTAGCAGGCTGTGCAGGGTCTCAGCATGGGGTGTGCGTGTAGCAGTGGCAGAAATGAAAGCTGCGGCTGAGGCTGAGGTTCATTGGTGAACTTAATTCGATCACTGGCATAAGGGTCCCGCAATCGAGGCCTTTGGGCTCTGGGGGTTAGTGACTGCTTGCTACGGCCTGTTGGCCGAGAGAACCGAGAGGGGTAGAAGTTGCTGAGAATACTACAAATACAATAACTATCTAAACTCATATTTAGTTTTACCACCAAAGAGTGACAGTGGTGGCAGTAGCCGTGCTGGCAGTGATGGCGGAGGAGGTGACTTCGATGTCCGTATAGGGACAAACCTTGCCAAGCCGCCTTATAGAATCATTTTGGGAATTCCGTTAGCGTTCAAACTTCTCCCAATATAGTCTGCGCATATATCCGAACCCATACACATTCACACAGACAATCAACGCAATACTCTGGCACAAACAAGCGCTGAAGGCGTTCTTTGAAGAGGGAATAACGTACGATGCTTCAACCACAACGACGATAGAGACTGTCGACAATCCTGTCATCTCGCACAGGAAATCATAAATAGCCGATTCGATCTCATTTCGCCCTATCCGCTGCCGTTTAATGTCATCAGAAGCATGTTTGAAAGGGCTAAACAACGCCTTGGTCGAGTGGCAGCATGGGCGAACAGATCCGTCGACATTCGCATAAAAAAGAAGCACAGCAATCCCGTATTTTTACAGTATCCTGCAACGACTTTCTCAGTTGCACAGGTTACCTGCAATGCTTTAAATGTCTTGATTTAAAGAATATTTTTGCAAAGTGGGCGCCGATCTCCAATAATCGAACGAAGCATATATGATAGACTGTATGAACATAGATCCTTATAGGTAAATTCCAATTCTGCATCACATCTGACACTTGCAAATCTCTTAAGTATACTTAATACAGAATGTACAGTAGACAGAGTTAGTAGTTTGTTGATCAATACTCTAGGATAATATCTCGAACAAAGGCAACCAAATCATCGCAGCGAAGGCAGGAGATTCGTGTTCAGAATATAGGCCCAGATTAGCTGTAGTTCAATGTCTTTACGCTGGACGAATTTACACAAAAATGATGAACTTAATATTTTCCGAAATCGACGATTTATATTGTTGCCAGCTTTCATTCGGTTTCTGAAGAGTTTGAAAAAGACTTCCATGAAGCAAAACAGAACATCCACTCCACAAGATCAGATTAAAAAATTTGAAAGCCTATCCACTTGGTACAAAAAGCCATTTTCGGCGACACTGTTATTTTGGTGCAGAAATTGCAGCTGCTTTCAAGAGGAGCCTCTTAATCTCCAATTGTTCAGGCAAGTCGCAGCTATTAGTCTCACCTTAACATTTTACGCCTTCTCCGGTTGTATTTTTTTTGACACTTTTGCAATCTTGAATATTTGGGAATGTTTGCAGTCACATCGCGTAAGCGCGCTCACAAATTACGTTTCTGTCGAAATATGCAAATAATTTTACAATGATACAAGTAACTTTTTCCGTTTTCGTACAGCTTATAAACGGATGACATTTGGTTCCAATTTAGCTCGAATACCTTATGCGTTGTATTTATTAAACGGAGATAGATAAAGCGTTCTGTAAATAGACCAATAAAATAAAGAATGTATGTTTAGACTATTGACCAACGACCAATGAACAATCGATATACTAGATACTTGATACACAATTTAGAAGCAAACGATAACCGCTGACTACACATAATCAGCGTACTTCTCGTTGGCTTTATTCAAATGAAAAGGTAAACATTTCGTCAAGCGACAGTATACAACGGTTATGAAGTACTGGAGAGAGAAGGTCGATCGTGGATAACTATACTGTCGCTTGCCTACAACGGCTAAAGAATCTATATTATACAAAATAGGGTATCAGAAAGAAAACTGTCTGCAAAACAAATGGTAAGCTTTAAACAAAGATCATAAAGAAAAATATAGTATATTCTTCGGGTACATCGCATTGCGAACTTGCAAGGAATTAGGTTCAGCGCATGTTCAACCAAAATTGTCATCACAAATAAAGTTGATTTCTCGTATTTTGGCTTTTATTAAGGTACTGTTTTTCTGCCTTTTTCAGGTACTGTAGCCTCGAACTAATGGAAAAGTTTTTTATAAATCTACGTACTGGTACAAAGCAACTGGGATACAATTAAAAAAAGCTTACAATTTCGTACAGGTCTTCGGAGTTGAAATTCTCAGATGAGTGTTTTGCTTTTTAGTAACCGACAAATCCATTGCTTACAGAGTAAAAAAATGCTTTCGCTACGTTATATATTGGACATAAGGCATTTAACAGTATTAGTGGTGTAATAAGTAATTCTTTGGTTTTCGAACAAGTTGACGATATGTCAGCTGATAGCCGTTATTTGTCATTGCAGAAAACCACGCTTAACATGTGTATTACAGATACACAGAGAGCAAAAAGGCAAAACGCTATATCTGGGCAGGCTTTGGGTACTCCCTCTCAGTAATGACAACTGAGAAGCAGACTCAATTGATACGAGAAGAGTTTCTTTCTTCCGTATCTTCCTAGTACACACTTTACACCATCCCTTATGATTACATTAGTTCACTCGTTATTATATAACTTTCAGGTTGTAAACTGATAAGTTGAAATATATCAAGTAGCCTGCGATTAACGTTTTTACAGTGATGATTAGTTGATCTTAGAAATTTATTGGGTGACGGCGAAGCCGGAACCTAAGTACGTGCAAGCTCACGGTACAGGTATCCTATACAATAGCCGATATATATAATGTTAGATTAGATAAGAAGTTAACAATACACGATATAACCTAGGGTTCTCAAGAGATCACGTGTTACGTTTTCAAATTAAATACATGTACGTATATCTTGAAATTGAAAACGTCTTTTGATATCGGGTACGTATGTGTCGATTTACCCAAAAATTTGCATATATTAAAAAAAAAAAACAGAAAATGTGTTCCACTATTAAAATTTGCAACTCAAAAGACGTAAATTGATTATAGCCTATTGCAAATAGTCTGAGCTCACGAGTCAGCTTCTACTTGTTCTTACAACAAGTATTCACAGCTTATTTTTTAACTCTTCAAACATATTACATTAATTATGGTATGGACATATATTAGGCATCTACTTTTTGTAAGTCTTGCTCAGCCTACTAACAGTTACTTCTTTCTTTAAAAAATTGCCATTACAGTATAACCTGGACGTTAGAGGGCTTACAGTGTCGGAGTTAAGATCAGGGTCGTCCTGACAGAGTCTGTAGAGGAACGAATTTGTATCCCTTGCCAGAGTTGTCTTCGTCGTGAGGAAATGCGTTCCACCTACGTTTAGACGCACCCACTGAGTCGAATTACGACGACCCTGCTGCATTTGTTGTTGTTGATGTTCCTGTTGCTGTTCAGTTCGCGATTTGTCGCTGCAATGAAAATTCATCGTTGCTACTATTGTACGTTCGTGTATTCGTCGTGCGTCCTGCGTCGTTGTGCGCGTTTTCTCTCCAACTGTACACGGATAGCTCAACACACGCAAATTTACATAATATCACATCGAATTGCGTCTTGTCGTGGTCGTCTTCGTCAAATACACGCTTAAACGCTTGCACACCTCTACAGTTGCGCACAGCAGTAACTGCCACACTAGTGGCCGCCAGGTTCATGTACTCCACTTACATCGCGCAAGAATCGCTTGCACTAAAAGACCTGTCGTGAGAAGCTGAGCTATCTGTGGCGCTCAGTAAAAGTAATCTAAAGCGTTATCTACGTTCGTCTCATCCACCTTACAGATCCGTTTCAGACAAAAATCCTCTTGCTTCTTGGCTAAATGGCTTGTCTGGTAAGTTCTCATAAGCAGATAAGACCTTCAAATACTAACAGGCCAAATATTTCTCCGCATTAGTAAGGGAGGCAGCGAAAACGTGAAAGATAGGCAATATTTAAGAGGTAAATGCATCAGAGATATCTGTTGGAGATGAATTTCCGCTGAGTCCGACGTTCGATATCTGGTCAGTAAGCAAATGATTGATTCAAGGCTGTGGTTGTAAACGTAGTTTATCAACTTGAAGATTTAACAAGGTCCACCAAACTAAAATTGCGCTCCATTGTAATCGCACTATGGTTACTTGGTATTCGGTATTCTTCTATTGCTATCGTTTTACTCGGCTTTGGCACAGTTTTGTAGCACTTCACAGCTTCAACAAGCCTACTGACGGCGATTTCTCCGAGAAGGTTATTTCGTCCTTCGGCGTCAGCACGACCGTTAACAGGAGGAACACTTTCAGATGTTTCAGATTATGTCTGTACGCTCTGTGTCTTGTCCTTTTTATGTATTACTTTTTTTCAACGCTTCTTTGTTCTTAGTTACTTTTATGTCAGGTGCAACCAATCAAATAGAGCGTCAATTGCTACTAGCATGAAAAATCGAATAACGCCACTACTACGTGTTCGTCCCTCTGTCTATACGGCAACGGAAAAAGGTATGAAAAAGGCTAAATTTAGCTAAAGTTGCTCAAACGGTTCAAGGAGCCGTTTAACCGATGACCATCGTGGTGTGCACAATGTAATCGAATGAAGAACACTTTTTTTCCGATCTTTTATTATTCCACCATTGGTGCCGTTTGGCGCTCTCCGATTCTCTGTCGTTCTGCTTTACGCAGATCCAGCAGTGAATCGCTTCCTTCGTCCTTCATCTATTGATCCGTCTGTCTTTCAAACGGTGTCTGCTTAGTATCCAGTCACACACTCGTTGTCAATGGCAATCGTAATAGTACTATTAACAGTCAACCGCATATAATATTATACTATTTCGCTATTATTGCTTCTGCAGCAATACGACCAGCTCCAGGAGCACTTACAGCCACACGCGCTTACAAAACAAAGCTGTGTCATCCATCCACCTTTAGTTTTCGCTCATCGCGATACACAATGCTCGTAATAATGCGCTTACTGCTAACTAATTAGGATAATCATAGCAACAACGCAGCTACCCAACGAAAGAAGAGTGACGAACAGTAAGCAGTTACGAGCGCGATGCAATACACATAGCGACGAATATTCTTTGCTATGGCAGTAGAAGAAGCAGCGTCAGCCGCCTGCACTAGTGTGGATGGTATACCATTACTTTATCTACCACGAACAACTACGATGGCGAACGCTGACCGGTTCACTTGCCGCTTCTCATACTCACTAACAACCTGCAGCAGGAACACGCTGCCGAGAATAGTCTTCAATTGTCCTTAATCCGTCAGAAACAGTCATGATGCACCTGAAACCACGAAACGCTTCTAACGGCTTTGGCATTAAGAGCGAGTGTAACGTAGAAGAAAGTGGGGTGGCAGGAGGATCAACAGAAGCCAGCGGCGGCAGCCGTTTCAGGACAATCGCCGCTGCCGCCGCAATCGCACGAGACACACTAGTCCCTCTGCCACCTCTTCGCTATCTCTGTTGTCATAGGGTCAGTCACTGGCTTCGTCATTACTATAAGCTAGCCAGCACGACAGCACGCACTCACTCGTTCTCGGCTTCGTTCCCCTGGCGCGATGAGCGACTGCCCCGCAGAGCACGACGAAGTGTCGGCGAATCGCTCGCTCTGGTCGTAGCGGGCGAACCAGAGCAGAACACATACAAAAAGACTGAGAGAGCACCTAACAGAGAGAGGGAGAACCTAACAGAGTGGGAAAGAATCGCAGCGCGATACGACACGACGACGTTGACGTCGATCGCCGCTACAGCCGACGGCACAGTGCCTACCGTCACCTTGTGGCGGTATCAGTGCCTCGACAGTCCTAAGCGCAAAACAACACAGCAACAACAGCGCTACGAAAGATACAACGACGTGTCTACCGCGCCGCAAGTAACGTTAGACACGATAGAGCGCACGATGGGACAAACAAACGAGCGAACTGCCTAATGAACGAGTAGTCAAGGACCAGCAGTGGATAGAACGATCGCTACCGCCAGCAGTACGAAAAGGGACGGTAGCAAGACAAAAGGCAGCTGGCGCAAGTAGAGAACACGGCCGTTGGTAGAGAGCACATACGGAAAACGAAAGAAAGAGCGAGAAGGGCTGAGTGCAAACGAGTAGAATACAACCCAACGCAACACCCGGCCAAGCAGACGCAAGGAACAGGCAGCATGACTATATACGACGCGCGGCGGACTGGAGAGCGCGCACACGGAGGTCAATAGCGGTGGGGAGGGAAATAAACAAAAACAACAACAGCTAACGACAAACTGATGAAGAAGACGGACGTTAGTGGCTCTACCAATAGCAGCCGAAAAGCCACGGAAAGGTTGAGGATTATTAAGAACACTGGATTCTCGTAGCAACAACGTGGAATAGAGTTCTTTAGACGAACCGCTTCTGTTTTTTTAGTTCTGTTCAAAATGCCAGACGACAATTTAAAAGAGAGAGGAGGAGGCACGAGCAAAAGCGAAAAGGAAATTAAGACTGGAAGGTGGAGATGGGTACGGGAACTGTTGTGGAGAGTAGAAAAGTTGTTGATACGACTGCTAACAATTATGAACCGTTTGAGAGAAATACGCCCAGTTAAATGCGCTCAGACTCGTCTGGTCAATAAGTTACTATCGATCAGTTAACTAGTAGCAGTCATTCGAGAAGGCTTATGAAAATTTGCCTCAGTTTAAGTAAGAATATTCCAGTAAATGTCGCAAGGGTTCCGGGTGCGCTCGATCTTAATATGGGTGCACGGATTAGTCTCCTTTGGTTACATGTTGCTCTACTTTAAGTATAATTGCCAATTTTCAACTTCAATACGTTCGTTCAGTATCGTGGAAAAGTATTTGCCATGTTTATTTTCGTGGTAGTTTAAATATAACATTCAGCGAGACGCTTTACAGTTTTATCATAAAGGGCATTCAGTAAAATAAGTATCGATGTGATACAGATTGATCTAAAATAATATCGTAATGAGAAAATACGTAACAAATAACATACTATTGATTTTCAAACATGAAATCGACATATTCATTGAATATAGTTACCTTAATCTTCATTTAAACTTTGAAATACCTGAAACCAAGGAAATTTAACATTTTTTACGGGAATGTTAGGATTGATTAAATGAGATAGAGCGCATTGTGGGCTTTGTAACGAAAATACTTTCTTAATTCATAACTTATTCCCCGCTGCCACCTCTACGACAGGTTTCGATGAACCGTAGAAACAGGCGGCTTAATACCAGTAATCCGAAGAGGCCGAGCTGTCGATAGGATCACCATATTGACTACCTTTACTCGTAATAGGATTTTTGTTCCAGCATAGATCACCTCATTTCCTAATATTTTTTTGCAAAACCTGAAACTTTATAACGTCGATACCTTACAATACGCAGTAATACTTTTGGTACGGTGGGCACGAGTTTCGAATATATACATGAGCCCATCAGCTAGACTCCGCTGTTTTGCCATAAGTGAGATGTCAAAAACTTCCCCTGAAGTCTAATGCAGCACCTGTTTTGTAAAACTACAAAAGTAAACAGCTTTAAAATATAAATTTTTCGTACATTTGCAACTACTCTCCAGCAAATTTCAAAAGAAAAATGAGCTTAGGCTCTATTAAAAAAGAAGCTTCCAGGAAAATGTGTTCGTTCAATCGGCTCTACTTAACGTAAGGCTTTTTTCTAGGCTAGAGCTTTGATGATTCATTTGGTAGTAACAGACAGACAGACGCACTGAAACAGGCCTTTAATAGTAGAGGGCCATTCGCGAGCTTCGCCCCAGATTATTTTATTACTGAGCGCATTTTACCCGTGTAAAGGTGAAAAGTTAATTATATTAAGAACAGAGGTAAAATTGAACGACAATTAGCTGTTCCCTAATAGGACAGTTAATAACTTCTTCCAGAATAAAATTTAAAGGTAGTTTATCAAGTAACATACGCTGAATACAATGTTCACAGAAATATACATTTGATGATATATCAACGCGGACAATGCTGGTGGATGTCTTGAACGAACTGTTGTGACGTCGAACGCTGGTGCGGCGCTGTTATTAGGCGTGGAAAACGAGAAAATAGATGCTGGCGTCGGTTTCTCACTAACGAAATTAACATCACTATCTATGAAGGAAATCGAACTCGTTCTGTTGAGAGAAAATACTCAATCATGCTATATCTTATCTGCAAGTCTTACCAGGATGAATTTCTAGCGACAGATCAAAATTCGGGTTGTCAAACAAGCAGATAGGCAAATGGACACAGACGACACAGATGGACCGCTTGGTCTCAGCCTCGCGTGTTTGGTGTTGATTGATTTAACTAATTTTGTTTTATTATAATACATCTAGCCTAAGGTAAAAGTATACCATACAACAACAATTATCCCGTTTCAGCTGCATCGCCCACCTGCTCCGTTACCTTTGGGCAGCTGTTTCATCAGCTTGTTCTAATATAAATGGATTTGATTTGCGTCACACCTAACCTAACTCCCCAGTTTGTCTGGATTGCTTAGGAAGTCTCTCAAAATAATATTGGCATACATTTTCATCGATAAATCGATACGACCAATCAGATTTTTTACTTCTTCCACATCCAAATATTCATTGTAGCTATATTTATAGCATTTTTACTCAGCTCGTCAAGAGTTATTGACTGATAGCAAGAAATACCTCTTCTACGTAAATGTAATTTTGTCAGAATTTTTTTAAAGGAAACTTTTTCTATACACCATAAAAGGGTTCGAATAATGAATATTAAAAAAGACGATTTTAAAAATGGATCCTATGCTGTAAGTGATGTACCCAACCAAAGAAAAATTTGATTAGCGTTCCACCTCACCAAACATAAGTTATACCTTAGTTGCCAATTTTTATTATTAGTTATGTTGTTGTAATTCATTTGAAAAATTGCAGCACAGATCCCGTTATCTCGTTGTAGGTATACCGTTACGGTAATTCTATGTTCCTAATTCAGTCAATTTTTCAGTAACATTCATCCCGTTGCAGTTATCCTGTCCCACCTGTCCCGTTCTTCCGTCGACGAGTTCGAATGTGTTGTCGCCATGCTGCGGTCATCTTATCAGTTTCTTCTATTATTTGACTCGTATTACACTTTACTTCTAACCTAAGCTAGTGTTCTATTCCAGACCTAGACTTTTAAACGTCCTGTTGTATTAATTTTAGCATCCCCGTTGCAACTCTCTACTTACAATGATTGTGTTTTTTTGATCTAGTCAATTTCTTGCTTTTGGTAGTTTGGTGCAGTTATCTTATTACTCTCTTCCAAGAGGGATTTGTCATTTTTCTAGAACGATTTCGCTTTTCCATCAGGATCTCCTAATAACCATTTTACCTTCTCGCAATTAGTCCGATTACATGTATCTTATTACACGCATAAATTACTGAGCTCCATTCCAAAATTGCCAACATAAAAACATAGAAATTTTACTCAACTCTTGCATTATGTAAAATTTACCTTCAGCTGACACGCGACACCACTCTCAGACCTTATTTTGCTGTGCCAATCTACGTTATTTTTGCTCTTCAACTGCAACAAAGTTATAACCTTGATACGTTACTGCATTTATCCTGTTTTCCCATTTCATCCTACTACATGGAAAAAATATTTATCTAGTTGAGGCATATGAATCACATATGCCGAGATGGTCAAAATTCCTATTCTGTTAGCTCTTACATTAATTAGCCCCATTCTGTAGGGAAGAAAACTGCCCTACGGAAACAGCAGTTGTGCTTGCGGACCTAGATAGTTTGTATGTCATTTACTAAAGGCGTTTCGGCAAATGTCACCACTTTACGATCGAATTGCACAAACCTGCATAATCAAAAATTGACTTGAACAAAAAAAACTACTTTTTTAAAATGCAGTTCGAGAACTCTGTATCGAGCTAACCCCGATTGTCAGTTCGTCGAAATTGTGATTACGCTATATGGGATGAATAAATAAACTGTTTCCCGCAGGAAATGGTTATTCAATCGGTACAGCTTTTCCGAGGATGTAGTCTTAGGGACCTACTAAGAATCAGGCCAATTCAACTATCCAATGGAGTCTATTTGGGTCGACCAGATAGACGGTTTTAGTATATTCAATTTATACCCATAACAGTACAGAGAAAATAGACTAGACGGACTGGTTTAGCTCCGCGCCGAATCATTCTGATTCAATCGATTCGGTTTATTGGTATAACACATAGCCTAATACAAGCTATGAAATAAATCGGCATCTAACCTATTACACTTTTGGAGTGATTTCGTAAGTTTGTTCAATATGTTCGCCGAGCGCTCAGTCGCCTATATATTTGTCTCGCTCGTGATACGTCGATTTTTCGTACATTCCTACAACGTGATTAAGATGTTTTTAATGATTAAACGGCTCTTAAACTTCATTTAAATGGCTGATTTAATTTAGATGGCTGTTTTCAAAATACAAATGAATAAGACCAGTTGTTGGCTGATATCTAACGGACGTGCACGAACCGTTGAACGCATGTGACTCTTAATGAGCACTGCGATGTTTAGAGTCGACTAGTCTGCTAATTCCGGACGTTACCGAAGCTTGAAGGTTTTTTAATTTTGTTTGCAAATGTTTTGTAAAAACATTTGCATATACTAAATCAAATGAGGATTAATTTTGTTGCATGTTTACCTAAGTTTGAAAAGCGTTTTTCATCATTTTATTTATAAAGTTACATGAATTACGTTAAAGAAAGACACAAATATTTAGTCTCCGTCAGTATATGAATTCCGTGTCACTAAAGCTTGAGGATTCTGTTTATCGCTTTATATTCGTCAATAATAAATATTTATACATGTTTTTCAATATTTGAGTGTTTTGCTCTGAAAATAAGTAGAAATAAAAAGAGAACATTTTCTGTCTAATTAGTTTGGCATTAGCCGTTTCAACCTATCGCTTGACAGTTATTAGCAGTTCGTTAAAAAAAAGACACTCGAAAGCGCGAAAGCAGCTCAGAACGCATTTTCTCTCTAATGTTATCTAGGTAAACTGATATGATATTAGATGTACGGTAAGAGCCACACAATTACGATATTAGGTTGTTCTGACAAAAGGGATACGTGCGGGCTTTGCTCCATCCTTTTTAAACACGTTCTACTTTATCTTTGCATAGATAAAAGATTAACTGTGATAGAGGTAGCATCAAGTAGCTGTGCGCCATTTCAAAAAGGGTATAACCACGAACTTGCGACTTCTAGTAGCATAGACTAGTAAATGGACTCGCGAGCTTCGCCTCGCGCCTGTTTTGTTATTGATTTACCTAATGTAATTTATTGATATTACATTCAACCTAACGTAAGCTACGGCATATATCAACAGTTATCCCACTGCAATTTTCTAATCCTGCCTAGCCCGTTACACTTTGTAGTTATTTGTCGACTTAGTTTAATATGCACAAATTTGTCTGGTACCGGACGAGCTATCTCTCGACCATAGACCAACAATAACCCGTCTCGTCTCCCGAAGCTTTGCAGCGTCGGTTTCGCTATTTCCTAACAGTAATGCAAGAACGTCCATTACGCTGTAATTACTCTGCTCCGCGTGAGCCGTTCTTCTTTCCGTTGGAATATTCCAATAGTCCTGCTGCCATATGGATGTATTATATGGCATGGATTTATAGCCTCATGTATTTCGTCAGCTTCTTCTGATATTTATGTCCCGCCCAACTTAGCATATTACTCGAATGTATACTAACACTTCCACAGGCGCCCAGTTCTTGTTTTTCTGAGACCCCGCTGTATCTGTTCAATGACAATTTTTCAATACTGTAATTGCATTCTCGTACCCTGTTCCCGTAATGGCTGTTGACCTTGCTGGAACGAATGAACCTCATTACTACGTTGCAATTAATTCGTTAATTTACCATACTTAATAACTTTCAACTAAGCCTAGCTTTAATATTTTTAATATGAACCTAAATGAATATTTCTCTTTTTGCATATTGAATGCTAACGTCCGACAGTGTATAAGACGACAGGTTATACCCTTTTACAGTTATTTCACACTTTCCATTATATCTCTGTTCTAATTTCGATATTCTGCTGTATACATCCTGTTCCCCTATTTCAGTAACCCTACTCCTAGAAAAAAGTTACATAATCGAAGAGTATCGTATGAAAAGTTTATCGCAGAGCCTTTTGTTATTATTATTTTAGAGTACTTTAGACTGTTTCCGACAATATAAATTTCCGTCGTTCACCGATAAGCCTAGCATACAGTTTTTGCTAACCTTTTCAGCTACGTTGATTCCAAGAAGAAACGGCAAAACTGCTACTTAGCTAAAGAATCAGAATGGAGATGTTGCTGCATTCTTTATTTGTTAATTAATATAAGCAACGTCTCCGCTAACTTTTAAATTCGCATTTTACTAAACGGAGCTTTCTCTTGTTAAGTCTTACTTTTTGAATGTAAACACGTGCCTTAGATGTCACATTTCACGCAAACACCAAAGCCACAAAAATATTTTAGTGACAACTGAGTCCTACAAGAATATGCTACTTTAAGGCCATATATTTTTGCATTCAATCATAATTTGTGTTTTGTGTGGGTTCGCAATATAGATTCGCAGCAGCAGACATATGAACCTTGGAAGCAAATATGGTTTTCACTCTGGTCGGAGAAAATTAGATGGAGCATATTAGCCTATTATATATGGACCGGAAACTCGTAAAGCGAAGCTTCTTGACCATGCGCCATTACTCTCTAGCTACGTATTTCTATATTTACGGACCTATATTCTCCTATAAAAAAGAACCCGTAAGGAAATGTCCACACGGATTACTTAAGCCTCAAAAATAATCCGCCAAGTGTAAACTATTCTAAAAAAACAAGTTTGGTTACTTTAGCATATGTTTCGAATATGGATATGCGCGAGCTGCTGCGCGTAAGCCTACTTTGTTTATGAGGCGAGGCACATCAAGGATTGACTACCAGCCATTAAAGAATGCTCTGCAGAAAATTGAAAGAAGCCTATATGTAAGGTGATAACTGCTGCTCACGCTAGCACGTCACTACAAAACCGTAACAAAACCGCAGACATTAGTTTCTACGAACATACGTCGTCAACTTTTCATCTTACATTTTATTTTTTTTTTCATAATATTACACGTACAGTTACTAATATCGCAAACACGTTCCATAATTATATTAATATTGTTTAATATGTATATAAAATGAACAAAACGAGCGCTATATTACGATACTTAGTATACATTTACATAGATTGGAATCCCGATCAGTAAATTACCGATCAAGGTTTTGGGATGAGTCGTCAAGATTCATGCTCCTAGCGAAAAACACTCGAGGTTTTGAGACTGTCGAAGACCTTAACTCACCTCTCACTGTACTGGTGTTTTCAGGAACCAATTTCAATCGTCGCCCTCGTTTTTTAATGCTAGTCCACGTTTCTGTCAATTTAATGTCGATGTGAATACATCGGTTGCGGTGAGCCCCCCTTAAATTGGTGTTAATTCAACTTCATATCTACCCAGCGGTGGATAGGCCAGAAATAGTGTGTAGCTACCATCATTAATATTATTTTGGCAATGCTCCTCTGGTAATAAAAATAACGCGGGTATCATCAGGTCTTTGAGCTGCTTGGCCACAAAGTGATAATTTTATATTTTCACTGCTTTTTTTTACCTGCGAAACGCAGAAAACGCAATAGAACAAGTGTTAGATATTGCAAAAGACGAGAACTTATAGCAACATTTATATGTATTTCGGTCGTATATTTTTGGTACATAAACTAAAAATTCGATAATTGTACACGTATGCAGACTAATCGAAGTATGGCTTAGAACGTTCATCTTAGCCATATAAATCTACATGTTTATTCACATGATAACTTCACATGTTCATTAGAACGACGCGTTAGTTCCTAATTCAACTTTAAAGATACATATACTGGCATATATAGAGTCACATCGTACATCACAGAGAGTCACAAAGTAATTTTTTTCAATAGCTTGTTGACTTAAGTACTCACAATTTGCTCTGTGCGGGCTGATGGGAATTTCAAATTGATCTGTCGTCGTTAGAACTATAACAAATTTCCTAGAAACCGGCCCGAATACTCTGGATGATCTGGAAAATGGCGGATCCACAAACAACGAACAAAAACAACGCTAAGAGCCAGGGGCCAACGGGTGGTCGATCTTCATTCTGTTTCGTCGATTTTTGCACGTTTCCGCGCTGCGTGATGTTTTTTGCATGCTTCTCTGAAGCTGCTCGCATTCGGGGAGTGGCGACCATCTAATCAGATTAAGCAGGGGATATATACATATACCGTTATTACCGATACATTTCTATTTTACAACCCGTAATATTTAATAACCTTTCCCACGTATTTATTTACCATCTTTTCTATTTGATTTATTAATTAACCGAGTAACGTTGGCCTCGCGTATCACATAACCATGTGTTTAAGTCTAAACAGAGTCTTTGGGGACTTTGTAAAGTGGCTAAGCGGTAATCTCAACTGAGCTAAATTTTGTAATGAAGCAATACGCCAAGCCAACGACTTCACACTTTGTTGTAGAATAAATTAACAAGACTAAACATACGTAAATTTACAAACACAGTACATTTGGAAGTAAGACATCCTCTAATTCATCCATAAGCAATCATAAAGACAATTCCAGGTGACGTCACTATTTAAGCTAATTCACACTCACTATCTGTTTATAGCACTTATTTGATAAAAACTAATAGCTTTACCGTATTATGCGGCAGAGATATCTTATAAAAATATTACTGCTATTAAGATTTCGTTATATTATTCGAACAATGTCGGCAGTACGACTACGTAATCTTTAATCTCACAGAGTTCGTATCGGATTATGATTAACTGTACGGTTAAGCTGTCCGGTTAAAGAAGCCCGGCAGAGAAACTGCAGTGACAATGCTTCGCTCTAGCAATTTCCAAAATGGAACAGCTTTGCGGCAGTCTACGTAAGAGTAACGACATAAAAACTACCCATATGGAACCTCATAAGATTGTTATTATGATTTCAAGCCACCTGCCACGAACTCATTGCCACTCGGAAAACGAGTCCACTACAAACAGACGTCTCTCCTTCCCACGCAACATTTACTAGAAGGCGATGGCTCGCCTAAGTTTGTGTCCATGTCACCGGCGTCGATTACACTTGTAGCTTTGGCTCGCTCAGTACTCGTCTACATAGAACTATAACATAATGTTATGGGCGGATACGCACGAAATCTGTCAGTTGCCAAGAGAAAAAACCATAAACAATATTAACGATTATCGACAGCAATGAAACAATAAAGGAATCCCACCGTGTGTGCCTTGTCGGGTACGTCTGACGCTTTAAGTGACGACGATCACTGTTCAACGATTGAACGAGAACAGAGAGGATATAGATGATCTGGAGCTGTGGAGCTAAACCACGTCCTATGGAATCATGGAACAAATGGACACGTCAACGCCGAGCCGGCAACTGCATGAACGCATGCGCTGACACGAGCTAATGGCGCCAAAATTTGAAATCGGCCCACAAAATAGAAAAAACGGAAATTTTTCGGGATACAGTTACGCTCGACAATGTGCGACTGTTTCTCTGACACTTACGAATACTAGGCTTATGTGAGCTAACAAGACGATTTATATTATACTGGCGAGCCCTTATATGATTCCACATTGTGTTATCCAACAAGGAATGCAAGAGAGGGGGAACGGTTCAGTATGCAGATAGAGTAAAAAAAATTAATTGATACAGTATAGTGATTACTAACTTAATTTCTCTGGTTACATATATTTTCCTGAATAGAACTTCGACACTGCAAGCACGAAAGGTAATATCATGTGTGTCGACAAAGTAAAAATAGTTATTGCTTGAACCACAGACACTGCGAATTGATTGGAGTCAATTTTATGGTACAAGTTGTCACGGATTCTATCTCAACTAGCAATGGTTAACTAAGTGTCATGTGCCAACAGTGTTGGCGAATCAAAATTTACATCTTACATGGAACCTTTTTTAGCTAAATCATTCAAAATGCAATCTTTGCTCAGATCTTTTTTACAATTTTAACATTAACAGAAAATACGCCGTGAATAGCATTGAGTAAGGTTATAGGCTTAGTTAAGGAAGCTTTAGGTTTAATTAACCAAGAGAAATTATAGAGCCTTATTAAATTCAACTACGGTGTTTAGCATAACATTCAATTAAACTTTTAGGAATAGGCTGCTATTTTTCAAGAAGCGTATGACTACTAAGCCAAGAAAGCCATGTAACTATCGATACTACAATTCCTAATCAGCTAATATTAAAAGCTTTTATATCGTTGTGAAAAAATTTAATTGGAAATAAAGCGTCAATCATTTTATGCAACAAATCTCACGACAGCATTCGATGACTCGTCTAACGTATCGCATAACGTAGGTTCTAACGACATTTAAATTCGAATGGTTGAATTCAGAATCCAAGGTTTTAACAATTACATCGTGGAATTATTCTTTGCCTTAAACGATAAAAAGAAGCACTGAATGCTTGATTTTGAATATTTGATATGAAATATGATGGGGTTTTATTTATGTCGGTAGTTATATTCGAATAGCTTGCTAACATAAGGCATACACGTGTATTAAATATGTACCAGTAAAATACACCAAATGCAAGTATAAATATTCAACTCTTACGTTGTGTTTATTCATAATGAGTTACCTTTATTGTATGTCAGTGAATCGAGTTCTATATTTCTATAAACTTTAAGTAAACAACTATTGAGCGAAATTTGATGGGGGTCACAACACATAATATATAAATGGCGTTCTTAGAAATTAATGGGCTTTTAACTATGCGAGAACATTTTGTGATGAATTTGAAATTTTTCAGAAAAATCTCACTAGAGTCTTAGAATTTAGAGACTTTTGAGACTAACTTGAATCAACCTACTTATAGAAATTGTTAGACAAATTATACTCCGAAGTTTGCTTGGATCCACGATTTTCACCTGAAATGCCCCTTAAGAATAGAGAAACAACTTTGACGCACGTCCTTGAAAAACTTGTCGTAATTATCACTTGTGAATAACAGCGCTAGTAAATAAAAGGCTCCATCAGGTAAATTTCAAACCATATAAAGCCAAATACGAAACCGGTGGAAATGAAATATCCTATAGTTGAAGTTGATCAGCTTAGAAGTGTGCAAATTCAATGTCACCTCTCGTGGTCACCTAAATGGAATGAAGAAAGGAAACTTGGTGCACACATGTATATAATAATTATCATTTCAAATACTGATAAAAAAAAACTTGTGAAAATTATTAGTTTAGCTAGCAATGTAAGTAACTCTAAATTTTAGATTTTTACTAGCTATAAACATATCAATACAAGTAGGTTTATGTTTTGAAAAAGTCTGCAAAAATAAAAAGAAAATTTACGGACCAAAAAATAAAATAGACGTAGTAAAGAGATGGTTCAAGTACGCTAGCAACATTAATTTTTTTATTGTCGTTATTATAGTTTACTTTTTAATCCTTACTTGACGTTATGATTCTACTCAGTAAAATTATAGCATAGATGGTTTGTCTGTCCAATTTGAAAGTTGATTTCTTACCCTAAGTCTGGTATAAGTTTGTGTGTCGCTGAATATTCACACACAATCTGAATACAGTTTTTTGTTATTAAAGAAGCATTTCTACGCGATTAATACGAAATATACACATTATCGGCGTCAGTTTCTTTAGTATTGATATAAAAATCATTATCCAGTTCTAATAATATTGATAATACGAGTAGTAATGGTCCTAAAATCTAACCTTTTCAATGAAAACACAGGCCGTTGTAATTACCAAATTATGTCATTTTGTTGTTGTTATTATTATTATTGTTATTAGTTTTACTGATCTGTTTCCTTTTCTGTTCTCTCAATCCGCCACCGGCGTCGATTATGTCCAAACATTTTGAAGTCATTCTTTTTCTCTTTCCCTTTCCCGGTAGCTTCCAGTGATCCTCAGCTGTTGTTTGCGGTGTGGCGTTAAGGCTGTCATCATATGAACGATTAGACGAAGGCATCACAGGAAACGCTTTCCGTCTTCATAGTGTGTTTCATGTGTTGTGTACCTCGATGCCTGACATAACGCTTCATCTTACATCCAGTCTTCAAAGCTCTGTGTAATTAAAGCTTCATCTATTATAATCCATTTACTATTAGTGCACTTAATAATTGTAATAAGTATAATCTCGTCAATCATTGTAAACACGACTCAACATCTCATTTTCATTAATAACTGCCCTCCGCTGTCTCATTACCAATCGTTAGGTATATAATAATTAGTGATAATCATTACTTCATCATAAGAGTATTCAGTAAAATTACGGCTCCTGCTTTGTTTTTTTCTATTATTCTTTCTTTTGCTCTCTCTTTGACGCAAGCTATTTGTTGACAACCAACACCTTGTCGTGTCCCCTTATCATTCTATTATTAGAAATATTTAACGAAAACAAATCGATACGATTCAGTTACTCCTAAATCGCTAATGAAGTGCGGTGCACAGGATCGGCATTGGGTGTAGTTAAGACTGATAGTTCCATGAAACTTATAGGATAAACAAACAGCTGTTGGAAAATGCTATCTCTCCAGCGAACAAGCAACTGTTGATAATAGTACTCTAGAATGATGAATCGTAATGCGATTTGATGGAAAGTTGTTGGTGGCGTAACAGCGCGAAAATGCTGCTGAAAGCACTGAATTAATCATCAAGTGCAAGCCTCAGGACCTATGCTTGAATGCTCTTATTATTTGTAGCAGTGTTAGCAGCTTAAAGATCAAGTGACAATTTTATCTCTGTATTTTTCCTCCACTTTATTTGCCTGCTTTCGCGCAAACGCTCACAGACCCATCTGGATAGATTCGGTCATGCACGTAAAGAGCACGTTTGGGCGGATACCTGCGAAGCAGTTCTTCTCAGAGGTAGCTTGCCCCGTTCACATTGCAGTAATAATCATAAAAATAATGATGAAACTCATATACGCAGGTGAATAAAGACATTAAACTTGCCGGCTGTCGTACTTTGCAAGCAATCCTTTTTTTGCCTAAACAACAATTCGGAGTTTAGACCTATTAGACGGAGAGATATCCTCCGAATTCTACACTAACGTTTACTGTTTCACTTTACTAAGACCGTTACTCAAAGAATGTCGGCTTTTTTTATAGATGCATACTATTAATTCTGCATTCATAAAGAAAACTCTTTGTGATCTGTAATTGCATCATAGCTAAATGTTGCTTGCTGCCTACAAAACCCTAGCTATTCTATTTAGTTATACAATTTATATAGTCTTGTGGTCCCTTGTTATGGGACAAGTGGATTTTCTTTTCATTATCAAGCTTACGCTGTCCCAGAAGTCATTAATGAGTGAGTTTCGAAGTTATATACGGATTCTTAGTAGAGATTCTCGCTTCTCCTTTTTAGTTCGTGAATGACAATGATGATCGGTAACAATCGGTGTTTGTTGGAACACTACATTGCCACATTCGGTCATGAGTTCTTTACCATGCTATATATTTTCTTCTTTGTTTATTCGTGTCCTTAACGAATTTTCGCCCGCCGAATTATTTACTTCTTCTATTTGCGATACCAGCGACGTGAATTTACCCCCCACTTCATGCTTAGATTTAGGTTAAATACACTCAAACTCGACAACGAAATGCAGATTGCTGACGGCAAAGTGTCCCACCTCCATGATGGCGAGGAGCTATTTAGTTAAACATAGAACCTAGTCCAGCTACTGACAAACTTTGTGTACTACTTTTATATAGTTAAGTCCGTTTAATATTTTTTTTTCTATTAATGATATTCAGAACGATGGTCCTGTAGGGACAGTTAGGCAAAAATATCGAGTGCTATACTGCGGTCGCACAGTTACCGCGTGTTATACGTGGCAACTGAGGGAGTATTCACTGTAGCATTGAAAGCTCTTATTGCTGGTCAAACCAAATATGTCTGTTACGTATAATTTCTTTAAGTGTCTTTCCTATGTTTTTGTGTTAATAACACAATTTTTGTTGTTTTTTAGGGTCGTATGGGAATAGTTTCAAATGTTTTCCTTTTTTATCGGATATTTACTCAATATTGAAAAAGTTAAAAATTTAGAATAACATAGCAATGCGAGATCTACGTACGCTTTCGTCCTTGATCTCACAGTTTTGCTTCGTAATGTAATTCTTGTTTGCTTCAGATGTGCGACTTACAATTTATATTAAGCATCTATAAAAAAAAAGACACTAGACAAATTAATTTACATTACTCATTCGTTCTGAATCTACGTAAGTTACATAGGACGTGATGGCCATGAAAAATTCGCATTTCGATTATAGGTTATGAATCCCTGTAATCATTTTATAACTTATAATCCCTTAAATAGGTGTGATGCGTACATTCAAAAAGATGGCAATCTGGTTTTTCCTAAACAACTAATACGAGATTCGTACAGTCCGTTTACAATAACTGTTTGTCTATATATGTCATTCCTATAAAACAATATGGATAATCATATGCATTTAATATTTTAGTTATTGTGTTGTTGTATTTGAATGCTGGCTCATTATCTATCATGGCTTGCAACCTATTTATCCACAGTGACATTAGTCAATAGGTACTAGCCGAGAACAGTGCTTATTTACCTTTTTTCGATCTAGCCTATTTTGAATAATGGCTAGTTGTCTTTTATAGGAGTATGATGTGGTTACTCGTTCTGATCACGCCGTTTCGTGAAATCTAGCTAGTTTTATTAAGTACAAAAAGCATCATTTTATCTTTGAATATATTTTGCCAAATGGAAAAATCGCGTGAATTTGCGGTACTGAAAAGCCAACTCTCGTCGTCTGGCTCACTGTTAATCATTGGCATTTTGTTGCTGTTGACGTCATTGATCCCGGCGGTGAATCCACAGCCCCTCGAACGGACATTCATCATGTAACGATTAATATTTATGATTAAGCGGGTTTAAACAACTGTCGCCGTTTGCAACGGTCATCAACAATGTCACAATAATACACATTCATCAATATTTAGTAATAATAATGATTCTCCTGTGCTTACTTTTATTAAATTCCCGTTTCCATTTTTAACGGATGCAGTTTCGAAATAATTCCCGACTGACACGTGCCTCATTTAGGTGTTACGCTAAGTAGCTTTTTACTCTTGGAAGAGATTGTGTAAGACAGTCTTCTGGATTTAAACCCGGATTTTATCTTGATGATGTAATAAAATTCGTGTGGCTGCCCAGTTCATGCTCACATGTGTGTGCACTAAATAAAACCAACCAATGTTCTGAAAATCATCGTTATTATATGAATTTGTAGTCAACTCTAATGCATTTATAACATTATCGCATAGCTTAGCGTGTGTATATAGGTATGTGAGTGTATCTTTATATCGAGGTACCATAATCAATAAGCTGTATCAATACAGCTGTTTTTTTAGTATTTATACTCTGCATTTAACATGGATATCGACAACACTCATATAATATATATATATATTATAATAATATAATGTATGTCTTAAGTTAATAAC